>NW_020449341.1:872073-913771 GCF_003343035.1 Apteryx rowi | reverse complement strand
TAGTAAACACCCACAACAGTGTCACCCATGCTAGCATGCCCTTTAATCCTTACCCATAAGCTCTCGACTCGCTCTTCATCCACCCCTAGGCACAGCTCAATACATTCCAGTTGCTCTCTCACATGAAGAGCAACTCCACCACCTCGCTTTCCTGGCCTGTCTTTCCTAAAAAGCACGTAGCCATCCATGACAGCACTCCTTACTTCGCGGCAACTGGCAAGTTGGAAGTACAGCTTTGGGACCACTCTGCCCTACGCCAGTTGGCAAATACAGAGCTGGAAGAGCAGCAGAGCTTTGCTCCCACAGAAACATCAAGGTTTCAAAATCTTTCCACATTCTGCAGTGGAACTAACTAAATCAAAATCCTAAAACAAATCCAGGGGATACTGAACAGCAAATAGTCTTGAAGTCAGAACAATTCCATGAGACCTGGAAGACCAACTTTCAAATTAAGCATAGCATAGACACTAACCTGAGTTTCATCTCCTAGGGAGGTGTTTGAATATGAGCTATCCCACGAAAGCGTATCTGGATGAGAAAGTGAGTGTGTCTGTATATGTTTCGCTATCCAAATTTCACCCAAACTGGAATTTTTCCAAGAAAAATACTGATGAAGCAGTATCTTTTCTGGAAAGCCTTTCTGACAGAAAATTTCTGAGCAGATTTATTGTTGATACTCCCAAACCACAACTTATTTCCTAGTCAGTGCTGCTGGGTACATTGCAGGAAATTCACAGCTGGCTTGGAYGATACTGCTTCCTAGACCTTTAGATCATCAGAGGTAAAATGTCCCAGAGAATCTGGACCACTAAATTAAATTCAGAGTGACAACAGTGCTATGAGAATCCACTGGCAACCAATCTGTCTTTATATAAACTGAGGCACATAACTGCCAGTCTGGACAATGTTCATTCAAATAGCCTGGGTATAAAAAAAGCCATTCTTGCAAATCTAACTCTGTTCCATTCCCAGTCTTGTATTCAGATATTTCCATTACATAAAAGGACTAGCTCTTTGTAGAATGCCTTAATCACCATTTTTTCCCAGTGCAGAAAACTTCATTATTAGTTTTGCAGCTGATCATGAGACCCATCAATACAATCAATGCTGGCTGCAAAAATGCCTTCAAAATGTGACTGGAAGGCCAATCCTTTCTCTTTATTAATCATTCCATGCTTCATTTCCTTTCCTTTAACACTCTCAAAATAAAGTAGATAAAGATGCTGATTATGCATTCTTGTTTCACTGGAGAATGGGTTTAATCCCACTATTCCAGAGTCAGGTTCAGATTTCTTGGCCTTGGGTTTTTAGTAAGTTCAGAAACATGCCAATATGTGCTGGTGAGAGATATACCCCACAAGAAAACAATAACCTGATAAAATCAGCTTCTTGGCAACTCCAGACAAGTCACAGGCTCACATATCATGAGCAGGGAGGAACACTGCTGCATGGCTGGAGCTCAGGATCTTGCTGCCATTTTCAAAAACAGAAGGTCTGGGAAAGTAAGGAAGAATCAGAGAAAGAACAAAGTAGTGCTTAAAGTAAGATTAGAATAAACACACATGACTTTGTATAAGGAAGTCCACAAGTTTGAGAATAAGGCAGAAATGGAAACAGAATCACTGAAATGAATCTTTGTGTATAATGCAGGAAAGGACACTTCTCGACTTCAGGGGAATATGATTTAGAAACAGCCTTGAGATGCTGAATCTCAATACACTGTGAACAGCCTGGCCCTTCCCAACTACTTCTCCCCATCCCTCCTCCAGTCCTCTCTTGCAGGAGGAAGAGGAATAAAAGGAAAAGGGAAGAAGAAAGAAGGGTGTACGAACTGGAAAAGGATGTCAGTCTGAGATTCAGAAGGAATCTCAAAACATGAGCCCAGCTTACATGACACTGACCATTCAGCACGTTTAATAACAGGCCTTCTCTCCACCAAGCCTGTCTGTCTGATTGCATCACTCTGCAAGGGTGCAGCTCTAACTACATACACATCTTTGGTTGCTTTCTGTGATCCCTTGTTAGGACGGGTGAATATTCCTCCTGAGGAGAATTCCAGCAGCTGTATTTCTGCTGCTGTCCAATGTACTTGTTTTTGTCAATGCCATAGACATTTTTTAATTTCTGTACTTTCCCCATGACACTGACTATTTTATTACAAAGTACACTGCAAAGGATGCCTCACCTATCTTTATGTGCAGGTAGAGATATTAAAGGTTTTACGTCTAAGAGGATTCTTTTCCCCTTTGTTAAAAATACTCCTTAGTAAAATGACGTAACACTTCACACAGTTGAAGAATTCAGAGGTTTGGTTTTTTTTTTGGTGCATATATATGCTACAAACAAGACTATTTTAAAACAAGGCACAGCCTGAGGACTTTGAATGTGATCTTCCTGAATATGTTATTTTTTGTTGTATTTTTTTTATAGGGAATCCCCTAAACAGCAGTTTTTAACATTGATTGATTTAAGTGATACTGGAAATACAACTGTATCTCTTTTATAAGAGCTGCTTAGAAAACACAAAGGGATTAACAGAGAAGGGAAATGGAGAACAGAGTATGATTTTATCCATGTAGTTGAAGAGAGAATCAGTGTGGGAATAAACAACAGATTAGCCAAATGTTAGTTGCTAGGATGAAAGGCCTTCCATATACTTTCTACTGATATGCGTTCTAATGAGAGGCATTTTGAAATGTTGCTTACATTGACATGGTAGTAAATACAGCTTTTTACTGAACACACAATGATTTTCTTTGTTTGCCTTACAAACTGCAAGAGTATTCATTCCTAAAAGTTGCTGTACACAAGATTTTGGAGATTTCTGAGCAATGCATTCAATAAACAATGCATTGAAAGCAACGCACATGTGGCTTTCATAGGTATCTACACAGCTATGTTGAAATTTGCATCATCTGACTTTGTACATCTAAAAGTAATTTGGTTACATCTAAAGTAGAAACTTTACGCTGCCACTGGTCAGTGGAAACAAATAGATTTATCCCATGGACAATTTATTTTGACCTAAGACATATGTCTAAGCTGGACAGACATTTCAGGAGAACAGGTCAACTACTTTTTTCCTCTCTTCCCCTGCAGATGGAAATGTACTGTAACTAGCTTAGTCTTGATGGGTCTTTTTTAAATACATAGCCCCATTTCATGGGCTGCTCCATGGGGAAAGGGAGCTACGGTGTTTTCCTAATCCTCTCTCTACAAAGTCTTTGTACCAGAGCTCTTCAGAGTGGGGACATATTTCATCTTGAGAGGCATGAAATCCCCTCCCCACTTGTCCCTGTGAGATGCACATTTAGGAGCTTCATGATTTAAAAGTCATTGTTTTTAACTATTTCACTTTCAGTCCTAACAATTTTCAGTTCATCCAAGGGGAAAAAAAAACCAAAAACAATCTGAGTTGCTTTCTTTTTTCTCTTTCCCTTTATATTTTACATGCATATATAATTGTAATACATATTTTACAAGAGTGAGATTCAGAAAAGCTCTAGACTGTAAGGCCCTGTCTCATCAGCACAACAGTTTCAATAAAAGGTAAAATCAGTACAACCCGCATGCTGATTTGATGGTTCTGGAAAAGACAGTTCAAGGACTGTGGAGATGGAGAACATTAACTATCTCTACCAAGTCTGCAGATCAGTGCCACTAGTAACAATGTTTTCATAACAGACTACAAACTGGATCAGGAACCAATCAGATATTCACTATGTTGCCTTTTAATAAACTCTTCTGTGAATGACTGATAGGAAATGATTTTATGTTGGTGCATCTAATGGCCCCTTTGTATACAGTAGAACATCAACAAATTAGTCAGCTAACAGAACATCATTACGCTACATCATAAAACCAAAATGGAAGACATACATAAAATGTGACAGTGTCATTATTCCTAATTCATGGTGCTGTATCTAACTTTGACATGCATGTTGACATTACAACAAACTCTTCATTCGCAATACATCCTTACCTCAAATATATAACAGATTGCTGCAGTTTAAGAACTGTTATCTTAACTAAACTCTCTGTCTTGAATGCTAGCATTCATATTTAGGCACAGTTATTCACTTAGCTCATTCATTTCTCATTTGTGAGCAACTTTTTGTTTAATTTGGTAATGAAATTAAGATATTTACAATACACTTGTTGAAACAGCCCATGTTTTTTTCCCTGGCAAAAGATTTATTTTTTGAGAGATGGAGTTTGTTTTTGCTTTGAGGCACTTGGTAGACACAAGCTCTTATGCAAAAAGAAAAGAATAATAGCCCTTCTCAGTCATCAGAATATAAGCATTTTTTTAGCTCATTAGTCTTGTCAGACTCAGAATTTTTATCACTTTTACTCTTTAGAGGTAATTTCTTGGACATCTGGATGCAGCTAATTACATATTAGAGAAGTTAAATGAAATTATGAAAATTCAAGCTTGATCTTCTATTCCTACGCTGCTCAGGAACACTACCGAGGTCTTCACAGTACTGTGCATTTTTTCCCTTTTTCCTGCAGAAATAGTTTGTTTAAACTAACTTACAATTTCTTCCAGCTCCTAGAACACAAACAACGTATGATTTTTGAGGAAGGAGGAGTTTCATTTCTTCCACCACTTGTCTCCATACCACCTGAGGAACGCTTTTTCTTCCCTTCCAGAGACTGCCAGCTAGTCAAGATTCACCTTCCAGTTTGGCATGTTCTTCAGACTTGGTCCTTCCTCCTGATTCTCTGCTTCTTCTGGGCTTCTTCACATCACTTCTCTCCCCCCATTAAAGCAGAAAAGAGCTCCTGCTTCACCCTGCTGACCTCTGGCCTAGAAATAGCCTTATTTAGGCTTATTATGGGCATGGTCCCAGAGGCTCTGTTGCTCCGTATGCCAGGCACCTTAATGACTGGGTCCAGGAGTGAAACTGCGAAGTTGATCAGGAAGAAAACATTGCTGACTACTATCATAGCAATAGGCAAAAAAGATATACTCTGGATATCATTCCTGCCCTTCCTGACTCTCAGGCTGGCAACTTTTCCACACCAGCCCTTGAAAGCCTAACAGCATCAAATTTGTAAAGATTAAAATTGGACTGATCGTGTCCCAAATGTTAAAAACATGTCAATGTTTTCTTTTATGAAGCTCTATATTCAGAAAGTCACAATTCAGCTGCAAAAATGTTAATCTGGGTCATACTGTCTAAAAATAAAAGCCACAAAATACCTAACAAAAACCCAAACTCCATCTCCCTAAATCAGTAAGGGTATCTGTTCTTTAATACAGCATTTGAAGTCTCCCAGAGTGTGGAACAACTGCTTTTCCTATTAGGAGGAGATCATTTTACTGTTCTCTCTTTAAAATGGGATGTGGGCATGTGGACTTCCACACAGCACCCACATTAAAATAGCACATGCTGGCTTCAAAGGAGTTATTATGCAGTCTATAAGTTCAGTGATCTGCAAAGCAATAAAGAGCTCCTTCTGTAGCCCTCACGGACTATTAAGTAAATAGTAAGCATTTAAGAAAACTCCATAATTACATGTTTACACACTGGAGCCATTATGGGCTATCTAAAGAAAAGTACATGTATTTTTTTTTTAATCCATATTTACATTTTTTACATGACTACAGCTCCTTTAAAGCCTCTGAGAACTATCAGCTAAAGAATATATAGGTTGAAAAGCTCACAGTTACAGACTGTATTTTTATGCAGTGATAACAAAATAAGACATCAGCCTGATATTTTAGCTATTTAAGCCTAAAATTTTAAATTAAATAATTTTACAAGGAAAAACTGGTAGAAAAGAGTCAATCTGAAATTTTCTAGCATGAGCAAACAAGAAAGATGAAATAAATATCTACATCTCCCATTCCAGAATTCATGTGTACACCAAATGTTGATACTTAGGCACTAATTCAGTAAAGAAGTGAAATAGCATGATGCTTTCAGCTAAGTCGGCATGGGAGCCCAATGGTTGTGTCCTTAGAGCTCTGTCTTGGATTCACTTCCCCTACAGTGCAGTACATTACACTGCCCAGAACTATGGCTGCTCTGCTCTGCGCACACAACAGTCCCAAAATTTGGGATTTTGGGACTGCAAAAACAGTCCATTTACTCACTGCTTTATGCTAAAGTGTAAACCCTGAAGTTTTAAGTGACTGTGTGATATCCATGGACCATGTTAAAATTGAGATCAGTACTAGCTTGACATAGTGATACACGAGGTTACACACGCAGTAACAAGATAGCAGCATCCATTAAGAATGGGAGCAACCATGCATTTTTCATATGTGAAAGCCATATAGAGCAGATCATCAGTTTAGGGTTGACTGCCATCACTCACCTCCTTTCAAAGAGGCACTAATAGTTTGCATCAGCCAAAAAGCTTCTTCTACATGCTTTTACACTGCATGACTGACAGAATATTCAGAGCCAGGAGCTAATCCAAAGTAAGTATTTCAGTCCCCTTCTTCATAATTTGTATCCTGGTTAGCCCGTGTCATTGTTCATATTCTTAAAATAGCAACAAAAGCTTGTTTTAGAAGTTTGGGTAAACACTTCCTGTTTTCTAGGAACTCAGAAAAAAATCTTAAGAAAACATCAAGGGAATGCTACTAGAAGAACAATTGTGGTTTAGGATGAAAGAGTTCCTTTTAACTTACAACTACTATCACTSAGAGTAAGGCAGAATATATTTTATTGACGAGTTCATCTCAATCTTCATGTGAAAAAAAAAAGAGATTTTCCCCCATTTTACCTTCCAACAACTGTCAAGTTATGGGTCATTTGGAGCTTCTGCATGACAATAAAATATTCAGGTACTTTGAGGAAACAGTATACCTAAGGTAGAACATCTAAACTCCCAGACAGATATATCTTTTGTAATTGCTTAGAAACACTTTTACAGTCACAGGTTACAAGCAGTATGTTCAACTTACTGCTCCTCTGCAATATTACAGTGGCTTTAATAATTTTGCCATAAGTCTATGCAGACCAATTAATGTAATTACACTTAAATGAACCCATTTAGGACAGGTTCACAGTAATTTAAGACACTGACCAGTAACATTTGTATGCCAGATGCTGAAAGAGCTGAACTGTCAGACAGTAGTGATGTTTAATGCACAAACACAAATGCATGTGTCTACAGTCATATCAGATATTATGTCATATGTACCACATGCCATTAAGCAACAGAAACACTGTAAGAACCATGGCTGATCTATAATAGCCCGTCAACAAAGATTGATAGAAAATACAGAATTCTAACCAGAACACTGAGGCTTAACAACAGAATTATCCACCACTGAGTAATACTGTCAGTTGTACATCACCGCTTGTTAAATATACAGGAGAAGGAAAAATCAAATGACATTGGTATTAAAATGCAATTTAAACAGAATTTCTGTTTAAATGGGTGTCTAGCATGGGTGTAACAGGTCATATTACCTTGTCATCAATTTTTTTTTAATACATCATGCATTTTCCAAAGGTCATTTTTGTAATGAATGAGGATATTCTCTTTCAGTGTATCTTTATTTGCACAGCACTTCCTACCATTTAGATGCCTGTGCAGATAATAGTAGCACGCAAGACATCAAAGACGTCACTACGTGTCAGACATGTTATTTAACTGTTTAACTCTTAGTGAAATCAGCAGTAGGTAGGCACCTAAATACCTTAAAAGAAATCTGATTTTCTGTGGGAAAATAATCCTTCTTATTCGACAGGTCTGTTCTCTTTAACTATTTACAATCAGCACTGCTCTGTCTAGCAATAAACTGCACTTTTCACGACAGTTCAGCCCCAGGAACCCTAAAAGACATCTGTATACTCCCCATTTACACTGTCTTTTGCATCACCCTGTCATTTTTTGTAGTGTCTTTACTAAAACTCTCCAGCATACTCATTCTACCACCAGCTTCATGCCGCTCAGTGCCTTAGTAGGTACAAATCTACTGTAACCAGACTGCCCCAATTCCTGGCTGCTAGCCAGCCACAAGGAAGGCCACAACCTTCAATAAGGAAATGTTAAAGAAACGCCACTGCAGGACCAGAATGCAGCCTCATATTATATTTTGTGCATACTATAGCAATGTGTAATCAACTGAAATGAAAATGAAAGCTGCACTTCAGTCCTATCAGGTCTCCTGAGCTAACATAGACAGCACAAACTGGAGCTTTTCATTCTTGAGCCAAAAGAACTGCTTACTAATTCTGATGTTATAAACATGCACATATGAAGGTACTGAACAAATGATTTGTTCTGAAAACCTTTAAGTCTTATTAACAGTCTAYGGTGAGAAAATTGGCCCTCAGTCCCAGCTATGCAGTAGGCTAGTAAAAAAAAAGCAGAATCAAATACTACTTTACTTGTAAATTGAGCATATATGATAAGTAAAAAAGATGACATAAAATGGAACCTTGTTACATCATTTTCAGAGAATTGCTTTTCAAAGTAGAACCACACAAAATTCAACACTTCCAGCACAGGAAGGCTATAAGAAACACATAGGAGAATTTTTATACTTCGATTTATTACAGTTATTTCAGAAGTGGTTTGACTGTCAATAAAGTCGTGGCACTTCATCAATTCATGCTGTTAAACAATGAGATCTATGGACTCTATTCCATCATCAATTACATCATATGCATAGATGATTTACATGAAATGAACTCAGTGGGCATATTTACACACTCATTAGTTAAAGAATCATGGTTGTAGGTCCAAAAAAGCCTGTTTTCCATCAACATGGGCTGGATTCAAAGTCCAGGAAAGTCAACACTAAGACTTACACATACTCTTGGATATGTGTGCACACACCCACAAACAGACCACTGCTCTAGTTCAGCTTCAGGTGTTTATGCTCTTCATACTAAATTGAACCAGAATTCCTGTGGGCTGCTTCCATGACACTACAGTCTTTTCAGAAAATTGGCTTTTTGCTGTTATCCACCTTAGCAGAGTTGCTTTCCTCTTGAAAAGAAAATTATTCCACTCACATAAAGATTTTATGTTTCCTTTTTCTCTCTGGAACACCAAACTAAAGGAAACACAGACACGGATTATTTATATAAGCTGTAAATATATGAATAGAGAAAGTGACAGAGGAAAACTGAAGAATAAGTAATTTCAGGATAGCAAACAAACCTACCTTGTACACCTTGCCCTTGCTTTCTTAGTCTGCATAATATATGGTGATTATTTCTTGTTCACAATTAGTCCCAAAAAGCAAGCTGACATTAAAATAGCCTGGAGTGAAATTATTGTCACAGATGTTAGGAACAGCTAGTAACTACATTAGTTCAATTGGGTTTAGCTGTATTTTAGATAAACTGATCTGCTTTTCACATGTATCATACAGGTGATCCTACAGGGAATCAAGAAAATACCATCTACCCATTCATAAGTTTAATTGAAGGAAAATATTATTTTTCTTAGTGGATTATCCTCACACATTATCATACCAAGGATGAATTATAAATGGCTACAATTAAAAGTTGAAAGGAAAACAAAAGCCTCACTAAATTTAAAACACAGCAGTTTGATACATAATTCCCCTGACAGTGACTGCCATTTACTTTTGAAAGTACAAATAAAACAAGATGAGCATGGAAAATACCATAAAAATGTTTTATATGTATATAAAAATTATGTTTTATTTTATATAAATTATATTTTACATATAAATATATATATCAAGTTGCTTTCTAAAACACAGGACCTCAAATGGGAAATACAACACTGAGAAAGCCCAAAATGTAGCATTTTCAAATTCCAACTTTATTAGGGATCCTAAGCTAAAAACATACAAATATATCGATTTTACTTAATATATCAACCACAGTATACCAACATTTCTGAGAAGCTACCATTTCATAAAATGTCAGTTACCATTCTCCTGGATCTTGATCTTAAATTGTCAGTGCAAAATCCACATTTGCCCTTTTTTCTTTTTCAACCTATCTGTGAGTTAGCTTTATCTTAACCTCTTTATCTTCTTCATCACAAAAAAATACAATCAGTCTTGCATCTTACTCTTAGCATGTCCTTCTTGGTAATTAACTTTTCCAGTTCATTTGTTCTTAATGCTCCAAATCACTCAAGGATTTGAGCTTTTTTTTTTTTTTTTTTTTTTTAAGAATGGATAACAAAGGTACAAATATGGCCCATTTCTAGCAGCTGGTTGGTCAGATGGAAAAGCCATGTCTTTTGAGAAGACACAGTTAAGGGAATGTGATGGAATTAAATGGGATGACTTCCTCATGCTAGCTACGACCCACATTCAAGAAGAGGTGACCAAGCCACCTGGCCGTCAAGACTCTTACCAAAATCCAGGTAAGAACTGAAGACTCAGACCTCACACCTCAGAGAGATAAGTGCAATAGTTTGCATGGAAGATTAGACAGAAGATAAACCACATCATCTCTGGGGTGCCACCACTCCTTTGTGGGGTGCGAACAGGCAGCAAACCAGGTTCTTCCTGCAGCTAAGTACAAGGGCTAGCAGGTCATACAGTGGAGCCCTGACTGGGGAATGGCATCTGAACACAACACCCACTGATCACAAGTCACGCGCTGCTGTGTGACAGCACTGTAGGGATGTGCAATCAAGATAAAAGTGAAACATGGCGTTGCAGAGTAACTTCCTAAACCACAAGGTTTAGAAAATATGAGAGAGAAAATAGTTTGCCTTTGGTAACTGTACTTCACATGGAAGCTTTCCAAAAATTGAACATCTTCCTAACAATACAAATCACTGGAGTTTGCTGTTCTTCTGCTCAGCTGCCTCTGTTTTGTACTTTCCCAATATCAGTGATTATGATATAGTCATTAGTTTGAGTATTTAGACTGACCTCCTCCCACTCTTTCCCTTAATCTTGTTACAAAACAACCAGGAAATTGATATTATTTTGAACATAATCCTTTGTTTCAGTGTTTCTTTGTATGTAAGTACCAAAAAGAGCAAATCATAGTATCAGTTCCCATATGTAATATGTGGTGACAGGAGATAGCAAAAATGCTTCCATTGTAAGCTTGCTCAAAGATTTAATTTGATCTTTATTTAAATATTTCCAGTGATAGGAACATCACCACATCATCAGACCTGCCTCAGAAAAAACATGCTACCTGGCTTTAGGTAAGAAAAAAAAGAGAACTGCGTTTAAGTAGCTATCTAGAAAAGAGGATTTGGAAAAATGACAATTTGAAAATATTTTGAAAGGACAAGCACATAAGAGGTGAGCCTGGAAAATACATTAAATATTACATCAAACGTTAGCATACAAGAATCAAGAAAAAAAGAAAGAAAACTGTTAAGGAATAAGAGAGACTGGAAATCAGGAAGAAATCTTTGCAGCTAATTTTCCAGAAACGAATAAACTAGGTGACATTCTACACATCTAAAGCTTCCAGAAAAGCAAAACAA
The DNA here is from genome assembly GCF_003343035.1 of Apteryx rowi. Classification (NCBI taxonomy): domain Eukaryota; kingdom Metazoa; phylum Chordata; class Aves; order Apterygiformes; family Apterygidae; genus Apteryx; species Apteryx rowi. The sequence goes on along the minus strand of NW_020449341.1, from coordinate 902,356 downwards.
AACAAACAAACAAGATAGATCAGCAAGTAGTGCTCAGACTGTATCAGCTTCTCAGTTTAGAAATTCCATAAAATGTCTCTGAAATTGTAAATAACTGAGTACAATAGAGATCTTTATGGATCTGTGCAGGACAACCCAAAAACTGCAAGTGTGTTAATTAAGTGATCACCAACTTTCTAAGGAAGTCGTTTGATCCTTGCTGGAGGTTCCACGCTAAGAAAAAGAGTAAACAAATCTGCAAAAGATTGATGCCCAGGAAGATAACATGAGGGTTTCCTAAGATCATGCATTGAACAGATTTCTGAAGCCATCACAATGTGCAGGGCCAAAGATCGTAATACAAATGCTATTTGCCTCAGTCAGTCACAGACAACAAAGAATTAACTTAAAAGGGCAACAAAGGACAGATTTTTTTTTTTTAATCATTTTTTCAGAGAGCCTGTCCCACAAATAAAGGTTGGGAAAAAAAAAAGAAAAAAGAAAGGAAGCAAAAGGCTGTGGAAGTAAGTCTTTTATGTAAGTCAGATAAAATAGAAAGCTTGGGCTTGGTGTAATGTTAATCCAGTTTACACATAGAAGAAGTTCTACATAATTTTGATTGACTTGGCAGATAAGGAACCAATCTGACAGGAAATAAGCTGGCTAGACTAGTCAGGAGAGGCAATAAAAAGCAAAAAGATAAAAAGGGGACACAAACATCCTTTGTTTCAGCACAAAACCAGTCAAGGTCAAAACTACTCAAGTGTCAACTTTAAAGGAAAAATATCAGAGCCTGGCTGATATCCAAAAGGGTAAGGGTGGGCGGGGAGGAAGGAAATGGCATCATAAGCTGTTTTTGAAGGGCTTGGGTTGAAAGCCTGACATGGGTGAACTGGCACGGTGGTATCACTAACCAGCCATATCAGAAAACATGAGTCACTTTCTGCAGAATTGATGGAAGAAGTATCCAGTCTTTTCATGTCAAAGTTCATTCTGTCTCTTTTAGGTTTGTCCTTGATATTGGAACTTCCCAGCTCCATATGTGTCCGCAGGTGTGTACGTGCTTCTGTGCATCCATACATATGCGTTACGCTGTTGCTAACATTCCTTATTCATGGGCAAAGCGAGCATTTTGCCTGCTGGTACTCATGTTACCATGCATTCACCTCAAAAACATCAGATTCTCTCTATACAATTCATACCATAAATATCTCTAAAAACCTGCTAGCAACATGTACGCCCCATCTATTACTAGTGATCAATCTGCACTCACAGTAACACCCTTCTCCAACCATCAATTATGAATACTTCCAATAGCACTGATGAACATGTGGGCTTCATTATGGTTCTTAAGTATGAACTTTCTGGAGTAGGTGAAGAAATACGGAAAATGAGACACAGGCAGAAAAATTACATTAAAGAAATACTCATACTGCATATACTTTAAAGGAGGAGATGCTCACATAAAAAAAATTCAGCATCTCATTTTTCACTCATTATGATGTTCCCTTTAGTTAATTAATCACATTATAATCCTTCCGGGGGCCTCTGGAGCACTCGAGATAAGTCATGCCCACTACACTCAAAGTGAGTCAGTAGAAAATAATATGACAGACTGCTGTTGTGTCTTTGAATGTAATCACACTTTTTGGAAAAAATGCATCCGTTCAGAAGGCTGTGGGCCCCAGTGAGATTCTGAGAGCACCACACAGTAGGCTAGCACAACAGTCCCCACCTCCTACATCATCAAGGCATTTAAACTGGTAATATCTTACTTTTGCAACAAGTCTGGACTCCTGCTAGATTTTGCCTTCATGGCTGAATTTCAGAAGGATCTAAGAATTATTGTTACACTTAGAAAACAACAGAAGTTGTGAGCTAGGAGACTCTACATCCTATCAAAGACATCTTGTCTATTTTTCTCCCCATTTTTATCACTAGCAGTACTTCCAGGATTGGTATCTTGTTTAAGATAGGAGCTGGTGGTATCCACATTCCATTTAGCACTTAGTTCACAATATTAAATATCTCATTGTTGCTTTGAAATTAGCTTTAAACAGAGAGACAATTACAACAGCTCCTATGAGACAGAGTATAATAATAGTAGTGTGTAAAACCCAAGTCAAAGATCAGGTCTTGTCATTTTGCAAACAAAAAATATGATAAGCCAAAGAACATATGGTATGAATGGAACAAGATAGCAGAAGGCTACAGTCAAGATACTTCCATGAAACAATCATATAACACTGGTTAGCACAGCAAGACTGCAGCCACAGCCTACCTGCTGGTAAACCAGCAACAGACTAGACAGTTTAATGGAAAGATTTGAAAGTGTGGCTTAAACAAAAACTGTCCCAGTGAAATCATTCCCTTCACTGTGCATGTGAGCTGAGAGTTTGTGTTGTTTATTAGAGGAGGAAGAATGAGGGCAGAAATCTGTTTAGAGCAGGGCAGGCCTACCAAAGGTGAGTACTCAGTGACCAACCATTAACTTGTGATACCTTATTTCCTGAGAAGTGGGCTGACATCTAGATAAAACATATGCCTTTCTAGGTCATTTGGCTGAAGTTTGCTGTGCTACATATCCAACAGTCTCTTCTGAGAGCAGCTGACAGCCTAATAACAGTGTTTCTCCAGCTACTGATTCACCAATTTTTTCCCCACAGACTCACTGTATGATTTATCTACTTTATTCTGCATGTATAATGAATACATACAGCATCAAAAATAAACTGCAAAATGTTTGGCTAATGTTCAGTCAGAACACTGAAATGAAGGTAAATAAGTACAAAAAGAAAGATGTAGTAAAGGGCCTCTTTGACCCCCGCTCTGCACAGCACTCAGCGAGGCACAAAGACCGATATCCCCAAGTTGCGGTATCGCGGCGCTCAGGACCCCGCAGACGATCCACTGAGGCTCCCTACAGAGATTGTGCTCTGCAAGTTTTCAGGTCAAAGTATAACGTTCTGCTCTGTGGCCCTCTTGCCTTCAGCAGCGACAGCAGTCTGCTCCAACTTCGCTTTGAGTACTTAGAGTAAAATCAGGTACTTTAAGCACAGACATATGAAGGCTGACAACAGCAAAATTGCAGAAAATGCAAGTTACCATAGAATTAATACCAAATCCATGCCAGGTTCATGTGTGCTGCCATTTACATTCAGTGTAATTGATGAGAAGTAGTATCTGGAGAAAAGCAGCAAACCATATTCCCAAAGGAAAGGGGATAGATAATCAGCCAGTTTAAACCTATGAGCTCCAGGATTTGATCCTTTATCTAAACTATCTGTCTATAAAGTGCCTACCTTTTAGATGGAAACCCAGCAACAGACTTTAAATGTTTTCTGATTGCTACTTGAAGGCCCATTCTACACTCATTTCTGTATTTTTAACTTTTTAATTCAATACATCCTGTGCCACCCATTGCCACCCCCTTTTATCCCTGCTGAGAGAGAAAAAAGCTTGAATTAGTCATAGGTCTTCAGTTAAGAGTAAATTTCTACCCTCTTTATCATCTGTGATTCTTGATGAAAACTGCAAAGTTGCAGTTCTTAACTTACTTCATAAACTACAAGATTCTTTTTAACTTCTATAAACTACAGCTCCATAATTGGAACTTGTAAATTCCAGTGGAACAAATTTCTGATGTAGTAAATTAGCATCATATGCTCCCCTTGCAGTATAATATTCCTTTTAGTTTCTCTCAGTATGCTTTTTGTGAATAAAGTTGAATAAAGTGCACAGATTGAATGTAGAATCTAGTACCTTTTCCTAATTCTGTCATATAGCGATTGCAAAGGTATTTTGGGCCAGTGTTTTTGCAGGGGAACGCTGATTTCATGGTTCCTTTCCAAAATAAATTTATGGTTTAAATTCCAGAAATGTCATTATCAAAAATTCTTACTACGGTGAACAGGCGCTTTGGCTACAAACCCTTGTGAAATTATGGCCTGGTGTATTTCAAGATACACATTTAAAATTGAGATATCTGAAAGCAGTGGCCACTCCTGAAAATGTGGCCCATCATCCTTCTAAAACAATTTCCTAACTTTTACAAATATATCCACCCAACAGAGGTACTGGTAATCCAAAGGAATTATTATTTTTAAACACACAGAACAAGTTACACTGCATCAGCTAATACCACAATAACTTGCTTGTATTTCTGAACCACTTGAGATCCTCAGCTACAAGTGAAGGATGTGTGTTAACCACATTCACCTGCCCACAACTGTTGGCCTTACCCTCTCCTCATCACTCCCTTCTCCCATGCTAAGGTCCTTCACTCTGTTCTCTCTGTTTTCCCTACATACTCCCAGCTCCCACAGTTCTTTTTTCTTTCTTTTCTACCTGGGAAGTCCTTCAGAGGATGAATGCTATTTAATTATGTTGGGAACACCGAGAGGGAAAGCAGTGCCCTGAGGGGCAGCCAGAAAATCAGCATCAAACTTAATGCCAGGCCTCGTTTTATTCAGCCATTTAAGTTAGAAATTAATTATACAGTAAATAAAGACTATTTCCACAGGGAGTCAAAGTGCAGTTCTTATGATCTGCTGGCAACTACACATCCCCAGATCAGGGACAATCACATTACAACAAACTTTGTGATTAGTGAATTCAAAATATTCAGATACTGTGACAGTTGCAGCATTGCCTGTGGCCATTTCTCCGTAATTCCTTAGCTGCTTAAACCCTCAAGTGATTCATGGGGAGGATTGTAGCTACAGACCATGTGCTTGCTGGTGACATTTTGGACTCAGGATGTTTTCTCCCAGAATCGAGGCCAATCACTTCAACAGGGAAACTCAAGTACTGTTGTGTGTCTACCACACTGCCGGGTGGGTACTTGCTGCAGCATCAGGGCTCTTTCCACGCAGTTGCAACACAGCCTGGGCACACAGAGACCACGGAACTGCTTCATTATCCAACTTTGATCCTTCTGTAGCCCTGAGTGGAGAACCAGATACGTGGGGGCCCCACAGAATATGCCTCCCCACCATGACCACCAATGATGACACAGCCACTCAGCAGCATTAAAGCACTTCCCCTCTGTAACTCGGAAATAACCAGGGAGAACCACAAATACTTGCTATATCTTGTCATTCCAGTCCTTTAGAAAAGCATGTTGGCTCAACTGCCAGTATTTTACAAAATCCAGTATTCTTCTAGGTTCTTTAGTGCAATCAGTGTTTTTCAAATCAAGAATGGCTAGAACAAATTGTGTGAAGTTCTCTGATAAGTTAGTAAGTTACACAGACATATTTTCCAATTTGAGGAAGAATAAAGCATTCTTTCAAAAGTTGCTATCCAACACTACATGAAGTAAAATCACATAGTGATTTTATCAATCACACTATCAGGATAATCAACCGAGGAACTACCAGAATGTATTACAAGTTTTTTCCAATTTTACATTTGACTTATTTGGAAAGTATCTTAATTTCAAAATGCAGGACTGGAAGATTGCCTAAAAGCTTATAAAGTCAGATGAAAATACATGCTAGCAATTAGATTTTTTGTCCAAATGTTAATCATGCAACCCAAAGTTTCACAGCTTAAGTTCACATGCATGCTCCATATTTTAAAGCAGCACAGCTCATTTATCAAAGAAAACCACATGCCAGAGACTATTATGCCATATGAGAAATGACTCCTCTTGCTTCCATATCACTAATTCTCTAACTGGTCAAGCCTCTTAGGACAGACATGCAGCTGCCATTTTCCTTTCTAAGGGTGTTGATATATGAGCAAAGGTGGATAAAAGCTGGGTATCTGACATGGTTCCTCCTCCACTAGTCTCGTCTTTCTCACCCACTAGCTAGCCACTTAGCAAAGACATTAGACCTCACTTGAAACAGTACAGGATCCTGTAAGCAGCATACAGCCCACCAGATACAGCTGCATACTCTGAGATTCAGGAGCTGCTTCAAACGTATCATCTCTGAGGCTGAAGAGCCATCTCCAGAAAAGGAGAAGATTGATAGATGTGAGAGGTCGATATTTCACAATCCAACTTTACCGGGTTTTTTTCTGCATTAATACTGTAAAACAATGTCCTTATTTGCTTTAGTCTTGCCAAACTATATCAAAGAAAGGAATAGGCAGCTTGTTACAAAGCAGATCAAGGAAYAGGGAAAGAAACAAGTTATAAGATGCAAAACAAGGGTGGACAGAAGCCAAGAGGGGGCACAGGAAGTAAAAGAAGAAGGATCATAGTGGGAGGGAAAGGGAAAAGAAGGAAAAGCATTACAGGCATATGGATATGTGAAACAGGGGTCAGAATATATGGTACAGGTACCGTAATTTGATACTGGGAAAAGAAGATAACAATAGGCATTGTAGCCTATCCCCTGTAATATTGGGTCATATACTGGAGCAGAGCTCTTTGCCTTTTTATTTAAGAGGGCCAGATTAGGAAAGTGAGTGAGTAAAGGGTATATGGGTTGCAAGGATATAACAGCTGGGATGTGGACAAACCCGATACGGAAGTGGGAAGGGAGAAATGACACCCTGTGCAGAACAGGGAGGTGAAGGAGGGAGACATTTGGTGCAGGACAAGGCAGGATCCATGGTCTGGATACTGAACATCTCCTGATGTTACAGGAGATGCTAGAGTTCAGGTCCAGCTGTGCTTCAGTGTACTGGGGATAAACAGAGCAACACTCCAGCCCCTGAAGATGCTGAAGGCTCAGGAAATGGATTTCATAGTGGATAAGAGCCCAGCCAGGCTGTGGAAACTTTCCTTCCCATCCCAGGGTTTCATCTGACCCTGCAGGTTCATAACAGACTTTACAAGGCCACTAACAGCAGGCCATATGACCACCATAAGAATGAGCATAGCATGTAATCGATGACAAGAGCTTGTTATTTTGATCAGCAATTTCCTGAGATGACACATTTTGACAAAAGGCTTCATAACCGTTTGCTGAGAGCAGAGAATGGTAAAGACTTGCAACTCTTGACTTCCAGATGCAGTAAATCATCCTTTGGATGCCGAAGGAGCTGTGAGGCCCCCATGTCTCAGCATTCCTCCTCGGTCAGCACACAACTGTGAAACATACCCACACAGCATGCCTCAGCCCCTCCCAATGACTGACTGACATATCATAGGACAAACAGCCTACGACAGCTATCTGTTACTCCACAGGCTCAACAGGTCTTCAGAGGACTTGAAGCTGCTGCTGACTAATGCTAGTAGCCAATAGGGTTTGATATAAAGGAATTTAGTGTCTTTTCTTTGTGTGTATTTGTGTGTGTGCAGTGTGTGCTTTTTCATATGGAAAATTGCAAAAATTGTGATAAGAAAATTTCGAGAAAAGGCAATGCAAATGTTAGAAAAATGTCAAGAGGCAGCCTCTGTGGATTTAATATTCCAGCCTTATGATACATGATTAAGATATGCATTATGATATAGTCTTTAATCATATGATCACACAGCTATTTTAGCACTTATTTCAAATGTGATAAAGACTAAGGTAGGTAAAAAAAAAAGTGTGTTAAGAAAAACTAAGAGCAGGAATAATTGGAGAGAATTCTGGACTGTTGCTTCAGAAGTCTGTTATTTTTGTATTCTTGTATCCTGATGTATCAAAAGCTCTGGCTACTTTTTGAAGTCAGGATCTTGTTAGAGGGGAAAAAAAAATTAAAGCATCTTTGCATCTTTAGAGGAATTAACTCAAACTGAGAGGGTGGAAACTTGCATTAACCTCTACAGCAAGCAGAAAGCACTCAAGTCCTCACTGGCACTTATGCAGTGGTGAAGTGCATGCAACTGCACAGCGTAAGGAGCCATGGAAGAAAGAAGGAGAGCTAAGCTAGACACTTGGCAAGAGGTGTAATTTGTGCAAGAATTGGGCTTGAAATTCCACTTCTCCTTTCCAGTGATAAAAAGCTAGGATTCTTTATAGCATAGACAGGAGGATAAAAATGACATTAATAGGCACAGGACCAATTTCACAGCAAATAAATGATCAGAACCTATCCAAAACAAGAGTAAAAAATTTTGCTATTTTCTCTATTAGCAAAATTCTGCAGTGATTTTATTTAAAAAAATAAAAGGCAGCTCCATTTTTCCTACAGCATGTGGAATAAACATCCACTTTTCAGTTCTAAAAATGTCCAAGCCCAACTTTTTGGCAAAGCTGAGCACTTGCCAATAGCAAATTTGAAACCTTCCTAGGCCACCTTTGATAGAAGAGCAAAACTGTGGAATCCCTTTTTTTCTCTTTTTGTCCAGTGTGTTCTGCAATTTTTCAAGCAAGAGATGTAATTTATATGTAAATTTTGCCTGACTACAACTCTTACCATTTAAAAAAGTAAATATTTTAAGAACAGTATATAACATTTGGTAAGAATATCTAAGTGGTATTTAAAGAGTAACTGTAATTAAAAAGAATACAATATTAATCAATTATAACTCTCACAGTATGTTATAAATTTTCTAGGGCAAAGCCAAGGAACAAATGAAAAACTGAAAATATTTGAAGCTAAATATACATGGTATTAGGTGAAATAAAATAAGGTACATAATAAAATTAACTCTATCAATTACAAATTTTCAGTTTAATTAAAACATGAATAATATTGTTTAAAATGTAGAGATTCCCTGAGAAAGAGTACAGCCCTAACTAAAGCTGTTAATCCAAACTGTGAATATAGCTTCTGGGTTGATTGTCATTGCTGTTGATTAAACAGGCATGTTCATGGTATAAAATATTTTTCAAAACTTAATATACTAGGCCAAATTCATATATAGCTTAGTGATGAGCATTTCCAAATACCTGTTTCAACTGGAAAGCATTGGGTATTTCATTTTGCTMATGCTAAAAATATTGATTTCTGAAGCTGCATGGAAAATAAAATTACACTAGCTTCAAAGAAAAAACTCTTCTCAGAGGAAACTTCTTGGATTTCGAAAGCAGTTGAGCTGAATGTGAAACTGAAACCATACTTTAGTACGATTATTTTTTTGCTGCTTAATCAATGACTATGCAGCAACCTCAGCTTATCTGTTGTGAAGTTCAGAAAGACTGTCATCCCCAAAATATTGCTGTGAGATAGTTAAGCACTGTAAAACAGTCTGAAGATGCAATACACTGTGAGAAGATACATATATAACAAGAGTCAGTGGTGGAGATTTTGTGAACAGTAGAAATTTGTACTTTTCCTGATTGGCCCTGAGAGGTTAAACTCCACAAGTCAGTAGAAACATTGCATATGTGGTAGTAAAACAAAGCCATTTCACACTATCGGAGAGCTTAGCGATAACAGGCTGAGACCCTTCAACAGATTTCTAAAATGAACACGGCACAATGACTTGTTCACTGGAGCTTTACTTAAAGGATCACAGCTTTAAACCCACATCACCTTCTCAACTCTATTTTCAATACCACTAGCATCTGAACTTCCATCTCAGCAGGCCTTATCACTATCAGCAAACTATGCTCCTTAAGAAATTTCTTTCAAATATATAAAAGTAGAGCCTTAGCCCTTTATTGTTTGCTGTCAATCTTTCATATTCTAGGCTGCCAAAAATGAGGCAACATAAATGGCAGACAAAGTAACAGAATCCTTTGTTTTCCAATCAGTTCTTGGAAAATCTTTCAGAATTTAAGAGGAGATTCTCAAAGGCCACCCTTCACAGGACACAGTGCTAGTGATAACTATTTCCAATCTGTACTCCTCCAAGTGACTAGGAACTCTGGAAAGTTTGTAACCTTTGATAATTTAGGCACACTTACATACTATCATAACCACTCTGTCAACTTTGTCAGACAGGGATCCATGTTATCTGATAGTTTTATGTGGTGACTAGGGGAATGCAATTGTAGTCTAACTAAAGTGCTGCCATACAAATTATCGTGGCAGGTGTCCCTAAATACAGAAGATAATCCATGTCCTTTTTCATCGTAACTATTTTTTTCTTTAGACCTACTGATAATAAACCCACTGATAATCACTGTCTACATTTTTTTGTAATAAGGTAAAGTGCAGTTATTCACAAAGTTAGTGTAAATTGCATTTAACAGGTCTTGGGCTTGTGCTAGATAAATAGAAGGAAAATACGCTTTAAATATAACAGAAATTAATCTTTAAAGATTTCTTAAATTAATTTTTCCTCACACAGAAATTCTAGCTACTAGTATTACTAGATATACAGGAGGAAACATTCATATTAGGATATATTTTAAAAACGCTGAGATCTGAAATCATGCATATAACTGCCCATCTGTTCCCACAGATTACATTTATCATAACATTTAATCGCTTCCTATAGAAAAGGAAGTCAATTAGATATATATGCTTTAAAACCTTTTTTGGGAAATGGTAAGGAAGAAAAAGGGAAAAATGAAAAAGTAGTCAGGAAACCGATTCATACTGCATTTTTCCTGTTTGACAATATTTACTATTGTGAAGATAGGTGAGTAAAGAGGAGGTGAGAGCTACGAGGTATTATGTTCAAAAGTAATCAGAATTGAAAAAGATCCCTGACTGAACTTCATATTGCCAAATATAAGAGGCATTCTAAGCTTTACACATATTGAACATTATCATCTGATGAATTTTTATACACATAATAAGAGAAATAAAAATAAGTGAGAAAAAAGAAAATAAAACAGACAAGATTCAAGGAATTATAGTAAGCAGCACATTTCCAATAAAGCAATCATCCTTTTTACTGCTAGTAGTCTGGATGAAAAACAGAGGCAAGATAGCAAAGCTACCACATTAATGTTTTAGCCAATAACAATAAAACCAAAATGGTGGCTTACCAATAATTTTCTTGAATCACTTGGCTGACATATAGGTTTAATGGATTGTCACTCCAACAATTGCAGCAGAGCTCCCTTAAGCTAAGATTTTAAAAGCTGCACAAAAGGCATTTGGATGTCCAGTTTATATTTATATTTTAATAGAGCTGGATGACTAAAAATGGTGGCAGTTTTTAAAAACCTCAGTCTCACTTTCACAAACTCAGAACTGGTCTATTGAAAAAACACTTGCCTGAACTGAAGAACATTGGAAACATGGATAAACCACCGACCTTTGATAAGCCCATTAATCAAACCATCCATCTGACATTATCAGAACTGTATTTATGAAGATGGGTCATAAAGAAATACACTTTATTGTGATTTTTTTTCAAATCTGGCAGATGGCAGTAAGCTCATAGCAACAGTAATCAGATGGATATGCAACAAATTCAAAGGATAATGCAGCCACAGATAAGGGCAGGTTAGGAAAAGAACAGCTCAGTTCAGCCTGTAGGATACCAGGAATGTAAAACACCAGGTCACAGTGAGCAAAAACTCCATTCCATGTAAAACATGGTTCAGGAACATTGAAAAGAACATATAGGAAATATGACAACAAACCTCAGTTCAGACATTAGAGTACCTTCAGCTGTTCTGGAAATTGCTTGAAGGAGCTGTTCATAGAAATAAAAAAGCTGATATGAGGATGCTCAAAGGCAAAAGACCACAATTTGGTGAAGAGCCCCAGTGCTCTGTTCAGTGTCCTTGGGTTCCTCCTGCGTGGCATCCTACTTCTGAAGCAGATTCTAAAACTCAGTCTTTAATAGGCGACATGCACACTGCAGTACTCTATGGAGAGGAGTCAGAGATGAAAGAATGAACAAAAAAGAGCAATGTTATGACAATTATCATACTGCCCAGATTTAGACTTTTTTGGTATCTCTAATAGGCATGGAGAACTCCAAGTATTTTTTCATTTTTTCTTATTCTTGAAACTGGCTTTAAAGTCTCACTGAATGAAATCAGACCATGACCAGTAACTTAGCAGAAGAAAGAAAGCTTAAGAAATTTCACTTTGCAAGGTCCTTTATAGATAGTTACTAATGATGTTAGAAACAACCACATTTTAGAGCACAAGCAAAGGAAATAAAAGTTATGTTTGATCCTTCCACCTTAATCCTGCTTTTCCTGACAAAGCAAATGGTGTTCTAATAAAAATAGTTTTTATAAGGATAGGGGTTTTTAATGGTTTTTATAAGTGTCCCCCCCCCCCTTAGGAGTTTTGTTAATGTTTTTAATAAGACCTTTTGTCTCATAAAGAAGCATTTGTCTTGGGGCCTGAATATAGTTTTCTGGTAACAAAGATAAGTCAAAATTCAGTTATCTAGGTCTATAACTGAGATTTGAACTAGTTTACTAAAGAAGAAATTAAATAAAATCACTCGAGAAATGGGTTGATCAAAGGTTAAGGATTCAGATCCAGTTCTGACTGACTAATGTCGTGACTCTGGGCAAGACATTGAGGTTATTTCTACTTGACACCACACAGTACTAAAACGAAATTCACAGTATAGGTCTTAATACTGTTTATGCATCTATTGACTCTATCACAGAAAATGCACAAGTGGTCCAAAGAGCTAAGTCCAGATATATTTCTTTAGGGAAACTCCTCTAAACCCCAAATATGGACACAAGGCCTCTTTTTGACACAGCCTGAAAAATGAATGAAAAGATGTTCCCATTGCTCATGGATTGCTGCGGCAGGGGGGGAATGACTCTCTGGATGGCAGAGAAATGAAAGCTTCAGCCTGCTTCAGTTTTCAGTCTGCTTAAGAGGGCAACAAACTGATGCTTTTCCCTCTTGCGTGAACAATCCAACAACTCATTTATAAAAATGGGCAACAGCACCACAACCACCATCACTGCTTTTCCAGGCATGTTCTGGCAGAAAAAACGGAGCCTCTCCTCAGTACCCTGAGGAGTAATCTCAGCGGCTGACTTTAGGACAGTTTCCAGGCGTGGGATCCTAATCCCACACGGGTGTCCAATGGGGGTCAGCAGGTGGACACCTAAACCCAGCAGAGAAGTAGCATAACAGACACCTTCCCCACCCTCCCTGTGTCTCCCGGAGTACTTTGGTGTGCCCAAATCAGCCTGCACAGAGAAAATGAGCAACTGAGTCAGAACCTGAGGCAGCTCGCTGGGCTAATGAACAGTATGATGAATTTAAATGACTTTCACTATATTGGCTATTTCTTAGCTTAGCAAGTAGCTAACGTAGCAAAAGTATGTAGTCTTCAAGACAGATTAGAAGCCAAGGTGAGCTGGAAGAATAAGTACAGAAGAGCAAACTATGGGAAAATGATTTAGCTTAATAAGTTACAAGACATGAATATCTCTTCAATATCGTATCAGTAAAGCTTTATGGGATTTTAGTAAATATTTACCTTTTGAACAGAACTTTTGTGTGGTGATTGATCAAGTGCAGGAAACAAACATAGATATTTTTAAATGACTATTCAAATTGAGGTTGGAAAAACCAGCATTAAAAGCTGATATTTATAAGAATTAACCCACCACAAAATCAGAAGAGCACAATTTTTTATACATATAACAACTACAGAACATATCTTTCTTGACTAAAATAAAAGCAAAAATGAGAAAGAAAAATGATTTGATGTATGTGTAAGCTGAGTGAAAAAGCAAAGAACAGGTTTCAGAGGTAGGAAAACCCTGCAAACTACCACCTTGGCTGAACTAAAAGGTCTCTCACTGTAGGTATTCTTAAGAAACACCAAGGTTGCCCATTTATAACGCATTATTTCTTTCATCATGTGTCTTGCTGCTGTGGGCTTAATTTTGCTTTAAAATCAAAGTTTATACAATTTATGAATAAGGGCTATCTCACTGGCATGACACAGGGTCACTTTATGTTGACTGCTTTATTTTAGTATCTGAGCTGAAGCTTGAATTTTAGTAGATTTTCTAAGTATATTCAGTATAAACTAAAGATTACATTACAACCTCTAAATTATTGGGATAAGCACCTTTTTAAGTTTTCTACAAAACAAGTTTGAAGTGCATGTTCTTGTTAGAACATATAAGCTAGAAGTATTTTTTCCACACACATAACAAATGGCTCAGCTGACTTCTCTCTTAGGTAAGCAAGCCCCTGAACAGAAATGCAGGATATCTCTCCACCAGAGAAAACGCCAGTTCTGCTGGTCAGCAATACTGGTCACTGGAATAACAAAAGAAAGCCCTGTGTGCGCTACAATTTGACTGTCCCTCATTTCTCTACGGACATCTCTGTTCCCCAGGGAGTTGTTATAATGCCTCTAAATAACGGCCAAAATCAATTAGATCCTCTTTCAGCAAGAACCAGCAATGAAAACTCTCCATCTGTATTTGAATCCTGAGTTTAGACTAACTCTGAAGAGGAGTTCTGTATTTCTGCATTCCTAACAGTGTCCCCCACTGACTACCTAGGTTACCTTTTCTTTTTCTCTTCTCTCTTTCCTCTTTCTCCCAAATTAGCAGTATAACACTGATAATAATAGTAGAAAGTGGCAGAATGAAGGTCATTATCCTTCCCACTTCATTCAATTACATAAATATGAAATATCTATCATTTACTCTGCTCATAGCGGACTGCTAAAGAAAAATTCACCTGTGACACATGCATCAAGAGAAAGTCATGTCTGTTTCTAATATATTTCCATTAATATCAGATTCATCATTCATTCTCCCAAACTCTTGAGCACCACCCATGCAGCATAGGAGAATATGATTCTGTGCAATTCAACAGGGTTCTATTTTTAAAACTCACAGTACATACACTCATGGCTATGATTTCATTCATGCAGATTTGCTTAAACTGCTGTCTCCTTTGTTATAACATTCTGCTGAAAATGGACATGTAATCCATTGCTTATACTTACCCATTAGTCAGGACATGGTTGAAGATTCTGTCTGTGCCTAATCTACAGCTATTAATCTTTTCACTTTTAAGTCCAGTTTTCCAACTAAAGCTGTAGAAATGTATGAGTTTTTCTCTGAAAGTCACCAGCTCTGCAATATATCAATACAAGGGTTACCATGTACGCACACCTCTTGTTCCTGACACATCACTGCTCCAAATAGGAATTTGATGCCGAATATGACATCTTTACACATCACTGAGACATACCCTTTTTCCTGTACATATTTCAAACAAATGCTTCACACTGCCATGCTTCCTTTAACTCCTTTTTTCTCATTTAGACTGTGAACCCCTGAAAAGCTGTCATTTATTTTGACGTTTTAGATTTCAGAGCCATATAAAAAGAGGCTGGTCTGAAGGAAAGACAGTCCTGTGAAATTAAAATTCCAAAATTCAAAGTCAAYCCTTTCTCTGATGTATTTTCTTTCCTTTCTCTTCCCTCCATATCCTCTCCCCACTCTTTCTTCCCCACATTAGGGTAGCTCTGCTAATTTTTCAGAAATCACTTTTTATATTTTCCTAACTGTACTTCTTCAAAGTGCAGTCACTTATATCAATGGATTTTCTTTTGGCAAAGATGCATTTCCCCAACAGATGCAATATTTCTTGGGAGCTTCTCTGCATCTTTTTCTCCTGCTTTGCAATATTCCCCTTGCTTTTTAACCATGGAAACCTATAGGAAAAAAGCTAGTAGTCCAGTGAAATGCAGGAAGATTTGTTTGGCCAGACATTGTCTTGTCACTAAGCAGATCACTGATTTACTGCAGCCAAGAAGATTTATTAAAACTCACTGACATAGAAAGGACTACAAAGAGTGATTCTGTCCAGAAATGCTCATATTTATTAGTAGCTACCTCCTAGGTAATTCTCATTTCTTATATAACTTAGTTTATAGTTACAGAAGTTATATTCCTCCTAGCAGCAGTAGAAGGCAATCTAATACCACAAATACCAAATAAGCAATGGCTCAGTCTACCTTTTTTTAATACCAAGACATATTAAGGAAGTGGTATAAGTAGAACCTGAGTAGTTAAAAGATATGAGCAGTGACAAAAATGAGGTATGAAAGAAAACTGCTCTCGCATACTCCATTAGTGCTTGTCAGCTTTTGAAAAGCAGAGACTGAGTCACCATTATGAGAGTAAATAGTCCTTATAAGGATGAATTTTATTAACTCTGTTTTACAGCTTTCCTGTTTACAATTATATCCATCTTATTAAAAAGTAAGTCTGAAGAAATACCTTCTTTTTGTTTTGTTTTGTTTTTTTTCCTTAATGTATTGTACAGACCCATAAGGAAACACTATAATTTAAGGACTCTGGTTATGGCAGTGTGTGTGTTGGGGGGGGGGGGCGGGGCAGGAATGAGCTATGTGAGAATTTACCTTTAAACTCTACTTTCTTTAGACCTGGCCTGCTTCAAAAGCAGCACATCCCGAGGACAGTACATGAACCTGTCAGATACACTGTACAAGTAATAACAGCCCCTAGAAAGGAGTCTGTTATTCTCCAGGTCCTCTGTCAGCATGCCACCAAAGAAGATCAGGGCCCTGCAGCTGGCCCAGGCAAATCCCAGCCAGCCAGTGCCATCACACAACTGAAATGACTACTAAGGTGAAGTCATTGAAAGGTCATATGGAAAAAATTCAATTTTGTCAATATTTCAAGCTATTCTACACTTAGCACGGGGAAGTATGCACCAGGTGATGGGGGGAGAGGGGGAAAGTGTAGGTATTCTGTGTAATCTAGACACCTAATTTAGGAGCCTGTATTCTGTATCAAGTTGACAGATATGTTGGTTATCCAGAGCATGATTTAGAGCACCTAAGTTTTGATGCTGAATATGACATCTTTACACATCACTGAGACATACCCATACCTACGCATGCTAAATATTAACAAAGTGCACGGAATTCCCCCTAGGGACACCTGTCTACCACACCATCTTGGTAGGCACTAGCCGAGGCACTGAAGTACCTGATGTGAATTCCTCTCAGATGCTTGTTGGGATGGGAAAGAATGCCAGTGAATAAAGAGGTAGAGAAAATAACATAGATCTCCAATATGATGTTCTAGAAATACTGCTTTAAGATTATACTAGCTTGCTAGTGAAAGAGCTTGTATTACTTCTGCAGTCATAGTGAGGCTGTAAAATAGACACAAGCAAGGGGTCATAAAAGAAAAGAAGAAACTATATAGTATTTTGCAAATATGAATACTTTTGTGAGAAGAACTTCATAGATATATCTTCTTTAAGTGATTATTAAATGCCTACAGACTGCATTTTTCCTTTTCAAGATAAACCTCTTCATGGTAGCACTACTCACAGTACAGGGTATCCAGTAAAACCCCTGTAGTCTGAAATATTCTACTTCATGAAACTAGCATGTTAATTATGTTAAACAAAATATTTATTTTCTTACACTGTGGGAACATTAACTAAAATACAGAATTTTATAACTCATTTTTAATCAAAAATGGAGGAGGTCAAACATTCTTGAAATGCTAATGTCGAGGCAAAATGTGGAATGAAAATCTGAACAGATCAATATAACAAAAAGAACTGCCAATCAGAAATATTTATGTAAATTTGTAAAACTACTTTTTGGATCACTAACAGCTCATGTTGAGACAATTATTGATCAATATCCTGTCAAGTATAACATAATTCTAGAGATTTATTTTCTTTGTCCCTCACCTTAACCTAAGAGCTCCTGAATTTCAACTGAAGTAAATAAATCATCTTTACTTTTTGACCTTTTTAAAAAATATTCACTAAGCACATTTTATCTTGATCAAATTTGATTTTCTAAAGGGATTCAGGTGTTGGAATTAGCATACTGACCTTATACAAGTTTTAATATAACTATTATGAAAAGCACAATAGTTTTAGTAGAAAGTAACAGTTACCCACCATTCCAGGAAAAGATCACTCCAGCAAAGACATGCACAATTAGCAACCCAGAATCAAAAGGGACCACGTCACTCATCAAGACTGGTTCCTCACAAATGCAAGTTGACACTTTACATGCAGAAGTACCTAAAAGATTCTCTCTCTCTTCTCTCAGTAGGCATGCCTCTGCACACTCTCAACAAACCTTGCGTCTTCAAAATGAACGGTGTAAAATTCCTGAGCCACAAGGCTCCACTGAAGAAGATCAGAGAAGACCTACTGCCAGAGTCTTAGGTCTCTGCATGAGCACATGCTTTCTTCACTGTTTTCCTGATGAATTAAGTGGGTGAGAAAGGAACAATTTCAGAGAGGATTGCACCTAACACTAAAAGAATTTGTATGTGGCAAATCTGCATGTGATGACTCTGTGGCGGATCAAGAACAGTGCAGGAATGGCTCAGTCCCCTGCATTCCCCTATTTCCAGCTTACAGGGTGGATGCTGAATATGGACTCTTCAGTTGGCACAAATATATTCCAGTTATGACAGACATATCTTTCAAAATGACCTCCAGGAGAGGTGTCCTGAAGTATTTYTCTGACACTTGTTGGAACTACCAATTTTCACTTTTGCAGAGACTTAAAATACCTCAGACTACTAAAAATAACTTTTTTTTTTTCTAAAGTTTATCACTAGCTGTGTTACTATTCCCCAGTTCTCTCTTGATCATCCTACCAGTCCATCTGTGAGGGCAAATGAATGTCCCCTCCCCTAAGCCATTATTACTGAATGTGTTAATACCTGCACTGAATATCAGAGCAGCTGGGACCTTCAGTGTAATCATCCTCCAGGGACCTCAGACCTTAACTGGGAACTTTTTATTCTAAATCTAGGTTTTCCAATTCATGCAAAAAACATACTAGCAATGTGTCAAAAGTCAGCTATTTTAAAATGGTGTAATTATAAAATGAAATGTCAAATATTAACTATTCAATCCATTCATCACTGTAGTTTTGTATAACTGTCTTGTCTTAAATTAGTAAGAAAACTGTCTGGAATAGATGCTGCAATTTTAAGAACAGTATTTTCGCCTTCCAAGAAGAATCAGATTTTGTCTACATTAAGAAGTCCAATTAGTCACCCCAAATATTGCAGAAAAACTTCATTTTTTTCAAATTTTGAAAACAAAGCAAAAAGTAGCAACAAAAGAAACACCCACATGAACATAGAGGCATGGGGTTACATTCTCTAAGCCAGTCTGAGCTGTACACATTGCAGATCTGAGCTGAGAGAGCCAGGTGCTTAAGGATACTGCGCACGAATGTCATCACAATAGCTAAAATGCCAAGAAATGGTTCTTGAGAATACATTCATGGGTTTGGCATGACCAACAAACCTTGCTGTTCACGGCAAATGGTTTCCTCCGGCAGAGTTTACATCAGTTCTTAACCTCACTACGATGCACTATGCCACCTCTATATTCTTTCTCATTCCAAATCCATCTGGTTCCCACCAGAAGTCATAGCAGCCAAAGCACCATTACAGCAGCTGGAGAGCTTTGGAGGAACCTGCTGCTTACCCCTTTTTAATCCAGGTGGAATTAGAAAGAGACTGAGGAGTTACTGTACAGCATTTACAACTTGGAAACATCCCTTGGGCATTAAGATTCCTCATGGCTGCTCTAGGTTGTTGGGGACCTGAGTATCTGACCTTCTAGTGAAGGAACTCAGCATGATCTGACATACACACGTGTATTTTGACCGTGCCTTTCTTTCTCATTTAGTATAAGGGCCAAGATATTAATTGCTGGAAGCTGTAAGCATCGTTACAAGCACTGCAAACACACTGCACTTGTTCTGCCAGCACCACTCTCCACCTGCCTCTGAACAAGCATCTGAACAGTCCTGAATTCATCACTGCTTCCTTCTGGTTTTACACCTGTGTCAATTAACTGAAGCCAAGAGATTTCCACCATCACCCTTTGGTGTAATGCAGGGGAGAGTTACACTCATAACTTCTACTGTCACCCGTGGTAGTTATGCCCATGTTCTGGGCAAAGAGGAGCAGCTGTCCTCTAATAAGGAGCTAGCCATGACAAATATAATACTGACATGGGACCCACATAATTGTCTTTATAAGCACACTGCAAAGCAAGAATGATTGCCAATGGCAGAAACCACAAAAAAMCCACAACATTCCCCCCTCACACACATTTTTATTTCAATTTGCAAAGAACAGCACATTTCTGCAGCAAATAGAGCTTACTAAACCAGCTGCCTTTTGTTATTGTCCTTATGCCTATCTGTGATATTATACAACAGATACCACTTTATCGGTGTCCATAAATAACTTTTATTATGCATCTGAAAAAGCATAGTTTAGCATTATGCAGTATAGACACCATCTATTCCAGCGGTTGAGGCTTTCTTCTGTACCTGCCATTATGCCCCTAAGCTTGGGTGATGGCTTTCAGTAAAAAAAAAAAAAAAAAAAAAGAGCAACCTGCCCCCCAAAACAGCAACAAAAAGTACTAGCCAGCAGCCCCCTCTAAGCATTCTGAGAGGCTGCCAGGAACAGCAGCAGACATTACTAGGTATTCTGCTGAATACTGCATCCAGCTCCAGTTTGTTGCAATTTTCCCTCTGCAAGTACCAAATTTACTGCCAGCTCCACACCCAGGAAAGCCAGCCTGATAAAATCCAAGACAGTGAACTCTCTTTTCAGGATACATTGAAGCCTATGTCTTATGTTAACACTACCAGTGCCATCATCTGGCTTGTTACCAGCTGCTGTCACTGCTCATGACTGCTACTAGTGTCAAAGAAAACAAAAGATAATTGGCCTAAAGTGCATGAGGTGGGAGTGGCCAAGAACTTAAAAAAAAAAAAAAAAAGGAAAATCAACTTTACAGCAAAGAAAATGAAGAAAATAACATCTATATTTTAAATTTTTTTTTATCAGCCTCTTGTTCTTTTGCATTCCCTTAACTGCTAACATTTTCATTTGTTTTACTGTCATTTGCTCTGCCAATTTGAACAGTGATGTAATGACATATGACTGCCTGATATTCAATGTTACTCACAGTGCCTTTGTCATTGGTGGCTCAAGTGCACAATGAAGACTATCTTGAGTATAATGTATTTGTGGCTTTGTGAAGGCAGTAATGATATACAACAGGCTTTTTTTCTCCTTTTGTTTCTGTGCTTTGTAATAGAACAGCCTGCCACAAAAACATTCTGTGACCAGAGAATAATGGAAAATGCTGGGCCATTGTTGGCCATGGCAAAAATTTGCAAACTTCACATTTTGTATAATTATTGGAGAATGGGTTTTCAAAGCTCCATGCATTGTTCTAGAGAGACATCGTAGCATCTATCTTCCTATCCTCACAAAAGCTTTTTATCTTCAAATGAGAAGAATATACTTGTTGAGGGCCAATTAGTAGTCCTTCTATGGAGAAGTTTAAAGGAATTTTTAATTAGTAAATTGACCCATGGTGTGAGTCACCTGGAAAGGAATTACTTTAGTTTCTAAGGCAGTTAAGCTTTCTGACACAAATATTAGGCAGTACCTCAGATTCAAGACCCTCTATCTCTTAATACTATCTTGTCCTGTAAACCGATTTCATGCACTACTGTGGGATCACTCACAGAGAATAAATGTTACTTGAGGTGAACCAGGGCAGCACTCTGACCCTTGTTATAGGCCTCTAACATCACTTCCATTCACCCAGGAGAAATGTTATATGTCACTCTTGTTTATTCTGCCTAAATTCTAAACAGCAGTGTTTTATCCTATCCTCGCTCAACTGCCACTGTAGGACAGTTAGCGTTCTTCTCTCATCTTAGTCTGTCATGTGGTATTGCTGAGCTCTTCAGTAGCTGCTGCGAAGCTACCATCCAAGGTAAGCAGACATAACAATAAAATGAAGTGAATAACGGTGCATGCGGAACAGAGGCTGGAGCTTCACATTCCTAACCGGGCACCAACTCAAAGCTCCCTACAGAGTCAATGGAAAGGGGCTGCCACCTCCAGAAGGTGATTCAGAGCATACAAGGATGACAGACACCATCATTTTGACATTTTTCTCAGAAATAATAGAATTAACTTCATATGCTGCCTTCTGTACAAAACTCTACTAATGAGACTCTCTTCATGAGAAAAGAAGGATGAGGAAACCAAACCTCAATCTGTTGTGGTACGAATATGGGATATGAAAGACTTTTCCTATTCCCATTGATGTAATTGGTAACTTGTTCAATTTTTTTTTTCAGTCAAGACACAGCCTAAAATCCCAACTCAGTAAAAGTATCAGGAAAAAAAAAAAAGGATGCTAGAAAGCTGTTACCACAAATCACATAGAAAAATCTGAGATGCATTTATATCAATAGTACTTTTACTGATTTTAGCAATCAGTATAACAATCAGTATTTCTTACACACATTGCATCATTACTTAGGCAACAGAGAAGCAAGTTTGTGTATGAAAGGTAAATCTGAGCTTCAAATGAAAGGCATTTTCGAGGTATCCTGATATATGTAAACATGTAAGTGGGAATCAGCAGAGCCCTAAACTGATAAACATTTCTCACAAGTTATGTATGAATTAAAATCAAGATTTTATTAAAAATGCATAAGTATGATCTGCGGTGAATAGATCTATTAGATATGCATGTTTACTTTTTAGTGAACACAGAAATCAGTAATTTTTTTTCTAAATGTCATTTCTGTTGGAGGGTTATAGGCTGATAATTCTCAGATGCCATCCAGCTGATACATATAGGTGTGGGGAGAGAGGATTAAATAACAAACTGTGAAATGGTTATTTGTTGCAGTGACAAGAAAATGTCATTTCAACCATCGTGTCCATTCTACTTTACAAGTCAGATAGCACTCAATGGTCCCTCCCTTTCACTCATCAAAATGAAAACAATAAATGAAGATTAATTTGGAGGACAATGAGCTACTTGATGCTTTAAAATTATCACGTTTTCAGTGTATTTCTTTCTGATCACACATTATTTACAGTGGTCCCTGTCTTCCTCACCCCTGTAGGAAGCCAACGGAAAATGGCCTAAAAAATAAAGTGAGCATAACTTAGTTTTGTTTTATCAATTTGATTTTAGCATCAATGAGTGATTATAGAAGCATGGAAAGCACAGGGGATTTAAAGGTACATACTTAGTGGAGTGACGAACACCTTTTCAAAACAGCATTTCTCAATCTTTGGATCAAGATTGTCCCTAATGTCAAAAAGTTCTCAGTAAAATCACTAGTAAAAATGCCAGAGGAGGGAAAAATGTAAATAATAATCACTATGGGTGTCAATACTGCATAAGATGAGTCTGTGATTTCATCCTCCCTCCCTCCACCCGCAAATGCCTTCTTAAGCTGAAGGACCACTTTACTCAAGAAATAGCTCTAAAGGACCTCACCCACTCTGACCTGCCCTCTGGAGAAGTTTGGTCTTCTGACCAAAGAGAAGCCTAGAGAGATCATCCTGAACTAGTCAGACTGTGAATACCCTAACACGCACCCAAATATGAAAATATTCACTATTGTCATCCTCAGCTAAATGTCACTTAGACTTCAAAACATAAGCAAAACTTGGAGAAATCCACTGATACATCTTCTCTCATAAAATGTCATTAGCTATAGCTACCTCTTCTGGCATTGTACACCTTGAATGATCTCTTCAGCTCACTGGAGCCATGGGACTAAAAAAGGCATTTGGAGAGTATGAGGATATCCAGGTAATTCACTGGGTGCTGATGTGAGCCTCCAGAGCAGACACTGGCTGAATCCAACCAGCCCCTGAGCCCAGAGAAGTGTCACAGCCTCAAATCTTCATCCTGGCTGAAACTAGATGTCGAATTAGACCCATGTCTAACGGATGCTTAAAATACCTTCATCAGGTACACCAAGGCATTGAGAAGACCCAACAGAACTTAGTTTTGCCTAGAAAAAAAAAACACCTACAACACCAAGTGTTTGTTACAAGCCTTATACGTGGCACTCATGTTGCATACATTCCCACATTTTAGCCCAGGACAGTAAAGTCGCTACCAGCTCACAACAGTACACTTCTGCTTTGAATCATTCAGCAGTGGAGTATATTCCTGCCTGTTGACTACACAATGATAGATTCCCCTCCACTGACTACAGAATGACTATAGAGAGTTTTAGTGTCTTTTAAAAATGCTTACTTAGTGCTTTTTGTAAAGAAACAGAAAACAAACAAAAAAACTCTGCTGCTCATCATTCAAGGTACTAGCTCAAATCTCAGTGAATATGAAATTAATTCTTACTGCCAAAGATTTGCCTCATGGCTATACCGGATGTCTAACTGAGCTAGATATTTTAGGTCCCTATATTCAGGCAGTTTATACACCTCTTCTACTCACAATCTATTTAAACTTTTCCATCCTGTCCATCATCAGAGTGTCTGAATATTGAACCTTAAGCTTGCTCAATTAATTCTATGGGAGTTCAGCTTCAAGAAACACTGGATTAGACTTGTTATTCATCTGGTTCAACTTTTTTTTTTTTTTTTTTAACCCCTATAACTTAAAACAACATGCTCTGCTTTCTTTGAAGTGTATAATTCATTATTCACAATTATCATTATTCATTCACTCTTCTGTGAAAAAAACATACTGTACCATTCACAGTGAAAGTCAATTCACTATAATTAAATGACATAATGGACTGTTACCTTTAGCAATATCCATTTTTTTTATGCATCACTATTTTTGACTTCAAGTTGTCAAGAAATAAACAGCTTGGTTATGAATCTGTGGTATTTTATCTCAAGAACATAATAGAAAGAGTATTTACTTTTCTACCAAGGTATCACATAACCTAAAAAGTTTGCTACGTATTTCTTTCATAGCAACAAAAGATGTTAGCTCTCTGAATTCATGCTCAAGTCCTTGTTTTATATATTCCCAGCAACACCTCAAAATCAGCTCTGCAATATTATACAATAGCTTTCAAAAACATACATCTTTTCAAAGTCCGCTATTCATAAGATTGTTTTCTTTTCATAGCTAGTGGGATCATAATATTTTTGGATACAATGAAACTAACACTTTCACTTTCTTTCCTGACAAAATTGAAACAAAGAAAGAAGTAGAATTTTAAAGAAAACATAGACACCAGTTGTTGCCTACCTTTGAAACTGTGAATATGTCAAAGACTGAAATATAAGTACTATCCAAAACTCAAAAAAAAAATTTTATTTTTTTCCTCGATTGATAAACCTTCAGATCTACAAGCTAAGAGCAATAACAAAATCACTTTCCATTTTACATGTGAAGCCTATTTCTTTAATTCCACTTTCGCTAGCAGAAAATTTAGGAACACATACATGTCACAAAAATTTTCCATTGCAGACCTTTCTCTCCTAAAGCAGCTTTTGGAAACCATTGGAAACAATGACAATGAAACACAATTAAAAAAAAATTTCCTGAAAAAGTCCCAAAACAAGACCCCCAAAACCCAGCAAGTGGAAACAGACCCTAAAAATTTCACTACCACTTCCTCATAGGAAAAAGGAAAAAAAAAAAAACTTGTTAGGTATACTAGTGATATGGCTTGGGGTGATGTTTGTAAAGTATTATGGTGATAAGCATGATAGAAGAGCCTACATAAAGAAAAGAAAAGAAAAGACAAGACAAGAAAAGAAAAGAAAAAAAGAAAAGAAAAGAAAAGAAAAGAAAAGAAAAGAAAAGAAAAGAGAAAAAGAAAAATCTTTGTTGTGCTGAACTGCAGGGTTGCTAATCCTGGGGCATATTGTTTGTGAATGCCTTCACTTTGCTCTCTGAGGGACCTCAGCTCTAATCTGGCAAACCCCACTCCCTGAAGGTCCAGAGACAATTCAATCTGCAAATTGTTAAAACATGAGCTTTTCCCAAGCCGTGACATTTGGTATAAAACTGTCCCAAAACTAGTGAGGTAGATTTCTGATATAGACCATAACCTGCCAAGATTACCATTCCCAAAGTGATTGACCTCAGTTTCGAACATGAAAAATCTCAACCCACAAAGCCTAACACTGAAAAAAATGCAAGCAAAGATGGTTCAAAAAGTCCTACAAATATTCTGTCCATGGCAGATAAAATGAGCATAAAAATACTTGCTATTTATGTTTTTTAAAAAGCAAAACAAAATTTTACAAGACTGATCACCAAGACAATCTTGTTCTCTAAGAAACAAAGCTCTGTTCTCTGTAGTTAAAAGTATCATTGTTTTATAATGCATGCAATAATTGAAGAGAATATAATGTAAGAGTGAAGAATGGTTTGTGTGCACTGTAGATTACTGGCACCTCTGACAGTATCCCCCAAAGTCACAAAACACATACAGCAGATATTACTTTCCAGTTTGTAAGTAATTCATTTCCTGCATTGAACAATTCCAACACTATTTGCAGCAGATCAGGTATGTGCCTTTAGGTGCAACATGGTACCTAAGTATGTGTTTATGGACATTAGTATCACAGATAAGCATAGAAATTACCTCAGCTGATACAGTTTCTGAAATAAAAGTATTTGAATTTTCTCTTACATCACACTATTCATCTGCAGAAACACATGAAACTCAAATGTGTTTYCAGACAACTTGTCAGAAGTTTAAACATTTTTCCCATTAGCTAAAAGCAAAGATAAAAGTTAGGGCCTATAATATCAAAAGCACCTGCCAATTCTCGGTGCCTTTCTCCTTTTGGTTAGGTATGATGACATATCTCTGACAGTGGCTTCAGCCAGAATTGTAACTGGAAGAGCTCATGCAGAGACGGAGACATGTGGTGCTTATGTCCCAAACTGTGGGGTGTTAGCGAGGAAAGGCGAGATTGCAAACTTTGTAAATCCACGCGTTACAGAAATTGGGGAGTCTGTACCCTTTATAACACAGGCTCCTTTRGAGTATCAGACAGAATACCTTGGGATCACTAGTTGGGCCCCAATATATATGAAGTTTGTTTATAAATTTCATACAAATTTTAATACTTAGTTAGAATATTTGAATTGTATTACAATTTACTTAGAAGGAAAAAAAAAGAGATAGCAACAGGCAAACAGTACAAGAAGAACAATATAAATAAGTTCAGACAGAAACTGAGAGAAGACACTGCAAAGGCTGAAATATCAGTCATCTCATTAGCCTTGGGAGTATGGCAATCTTTGCCTGATGAACAGAAACAATACAGCAATGATTTCTGAAGACCTGAAGTCTCCTTATGAAATCTTGTCCTTTCTCATCATTACACTTGGGAGGACGGCTTCTAAGTTGACAAGATTACTTTTCTCTCTGTTTTGCCACTGCCAGACTTCTCCTAAGCAGCAATAGAGAACACACAAAAAGTTTCTAACTGGCTTCAATGGGACTCGAAGCCTTTCAGAGAGCATTGAAACCAACAACAATCATGGCAGCATCACCTTTGCTGCTGTTGCTATTAACGAGTCGAAGCAACAGGATATTCCTATTACTGATGTAAGCTATTAATAGAAAAGGAGACACCCAAAAAGAAAGAAATGTAAAGGAAGAAATGCAGTAGCAGAGGATTCCTTTCAATGCAACCAGGACTGTTGACATACAACAAAAAAAGAGCAGAGGGAGACCCTATGCCCAGAGTTCTCTTGGGAAGGAGGAAGGACAAGAGAGACTGAAATTAGTATCTTAAGGAATTACAAGATATGTTAAGATAATTAACTTTTTAAACAAAAAGTAATGCCTTGTTCCTAATGTTAGCAAAATTAGCTCTTACTTGCTGTTAAATCTTCTCATTGGCTACAAATACAGCGGAAGATGAGCTGTCAAAGGTTGTTTTCCATAGTACAAATGAGAGCACAAATAGGAAGGTGTATGTATGTTAATAAGCTGGGGAGCAATGATCAGTATGCCCTTGAGAAAAGAAACATTCCTTGAGCTTTCTGATAATCTGATGATACAGTTATATTCCCTTAGCTATGAGCATTTAAAATGCAATTGTGAAAATAATTTTGCTTGTTCAGGGGCTCTCCTAAGTTGATGTAGCTCTACTCTGAATCAGTATTTGAAACAATCACGCCCCCCCTTTTTTTCTTTTTTGTCCATTTCCGGACATCTATATCATTTACACACATGATATGCAACAACTTCTCTAATAATCTGAAGTATACCTCAGTCTTACTTATTGTACAAAGCCTACAAAGACCAATTAGATCACCACACCCAGGCTCTGCAGAGATGGAAAAAAATATTTTCCTAAAAAATGGTAAAACCTTTCTTTTAACTAACTTATTTTTCTCAAACAGAAGTATATTTTCTGCTTCATACATGACCTTTTTAAAACTGAAATCAAGGTTTTAGTAATAAGAGATCTTCATGTTAAAAATTATATATATACATACATATATATAATGTATGATTATCAGTGTAGAAATGTTTTTTCCCCCTATTTCATCAGGCCAGATGACTTCTTCATCCTTTGTTTTTGATTTGCATCTGAAAATTAACATGGCTGCTAATAATAGGACAAATCTTGACAGCGCTTACTCCTTTAAGCAGCTCTTACCTAAAAAGTAGTAACAACTGATCAACCAAAGGCCTACTTCGAACAGTTAAGTCTGAAAAACTCATGACCTGTTCCCATCTGATGGTATATGGCACATGAAGAAACATGAGAAGCAATTTTTGTGAAGGGAGAAAAGAGCATTTTTCCATTCCCTACAGCTTTTTTTTCCCCCATATAAATGAGTATTCCTGCTTTGAACCTATCTAAATATCATTACATAGGCCAAGTGTGATTCAGAGGTTTTGTGTTATTGCTAGCACAATAAAGAAACTCTTTTTGCTCAAAAAATTTGCCAGGTTTGCCTGCAGTTTATGAAAATATGAGAATGATAAAAGTTTGCTTACGCTACTCCAGAACACAATATTTACTTTCTAAAAATATTTATATATTTCACTTATTGTAGTTCAGAACCACTTTTAAAAAGCTTACAGTACTGCTTAAGACAATTCTATATCAGCTTACTTACTCATCCACCTGCTGATACATTCCTATGGGTATTTCTGTTAATGTTTTTAACCATGAGTTTTGTATGCATATTTTTTTTTACCATGAGTTAGCAAATATGCTTTCTTTCACAGACTTTCAAAACAATAATATTTTAATATCTGAGCATATTCCATAGTTCTCATGATCTCCTCTTTGTTTGATTGATTTTAAAATCAACCTCTTATCCGTAAAAGGTACAATTTAAACCATTTTTGTTCCCTTTGCAGGAGAAAATGAAAAGTATGCTTGAAACTTAAATGGACCTGAAGAACTTCAGTGATTAATTTTATGTTTCCAAATTGCTGGAAAAGGTTACATTCCTACCATTCCACTCAAGATTCACTACTTCTATTCAAGATTCTTTTTTTAGACAGTGTGCATGAATAAATCACATCTGAAAAGACACATCCAGCTACAAAGAATCAGACAACTCACATAGAGAACAGCTTATACAAATAAAATGCTTCCCAGAACACAAAAAGATTAAAGGTTGATTACAACTAATATAAAGACAATAGGCATTTTGGATTTCTGATCTGCTAACACATCTTTCTTTTCTAGATCCTGCTTTACTGACTTTGGTCAGTGAAATCTACTGGTTTTTTTTTGTTTTTTTGTGTGTTTTTTTTTCTTCTGTAGTCTTCTTAGTACCTGTCTGCAGGAGAAGAATTGGCGACAATGCTGGTTGCCATTGATACCGACTAACACTTTCTCAGCAAAACTATTCAGTAAGAGGTAGACGGATGGAGTAACATGAATTATTTCCTTCCTGCTCTAAGGTTAACTGCTTAACAAAGGTGCTTTCAGCACCTGTTCTGCCAACACATACACACTTGATCTACTGAAAATAAGAAATAGGGCATATTTCACTGACAGGTCGTCAGCTGTGTGTCACTGCATCAAAATCCAAAGGAATTCTACACATCATGTATCTGTGTTGATGATAATAATCCATGCACACATTACAAGAAAAGACATTTCTTTAGTTTCTTAACTTTAGACACAGAGACTTTCAAGTACCACAATACATTTGCACAGTCTAAGGGTCTTGCTAAGCAGATCTATTTTTAGGCAGTTTCTTTGTTATTGTATTTCAGTGCATACTTTTTAAACTCAGTACAGTTTCACTGGTAGCTGAGCTTACAAGTTCTGCCACATGTTCCCTATATATATAGATGTATATATACACACGTATGTATTTATAGATGTAGAACTGTTTTACTTCTGCAACAATGTAATGAGGCAACGTTAATACACATTGCCCAGTAAGTCTGAAAGACAAAAAAATAAAAGAAGCATCTGCATAAAGGCTCAGGCATAACTACTACACACACCTGTACGGCAAACCGCTCGCAAGCTGTTCATCACCCCTAAAATAACCATGTGCCTCCTTTACATACGGCTACCTAAATGTCAGCTTGCCACAGGAAACCAGGCACCAAGTTGAGCCCACGCTGGGGAAAACTGCCCGAGTTTTTTAACTCCGTTGCGCGTCCACCACAGCCGCCCCGGCGAGGCTGCCGCGAAACTACCTGTAACGCGGCTTCCCACCCCGACATACCGCGCGCTTCCCCGCCCGCGCCCAGGGCGCTGCCCCCTCCCCGCCGCCCCCCGCTCCGCGGGCCGCCCCCGCCGCC
>NW_020449341.1:774547-870867 GCF_003343035.1 Apteryx rowi | reverse complement strand
GCTGCTGCCGCTGCTGCCGCCGCCGCCGCCGCCGCCGCCGCCCCGCACTGGTGGCCGGGACGGGGACACGCGGGTTCCCACGCTGCCTTCGCCCCGGTGTCCCTCCCAGCCAGAGCAGAGGGCAAAGCTGGGGAATCAGTCAGGAGACACCAACTTGGAAAACTGGGCGGGATCCAGGCCAGAGGCCAGGAATAACCAGGGTGAAGACAGGAAGGGAAGGACAACACTGGATGCATTCAAAAAATATTAATTGGTTTCAGGAATCTGGTACTGGTCTCCATCACGACGAGGGACAATGGCATTTAGTGATACATCCAGCCTTTCTCTGATATGGAAAACATCCAGAATACATAAATAAAGTTGGTGGCAAATGGTATGTCAAATTCCAGAGTGTCAGTCAGCCTCCAAAGGCTTTTACTTGCTGAGTCATCAGAAACAGTCTTGACATTATGTTCAGACCAGGTCACTCTTTTGCTAAGCTGCCCATTAATGGATGCAGTTTCAGCAGTCACATCAACACTTATGAACTGGAGGAGCATTGCTAGGTTTTCTGAATAAATGTGGATGTTCATTTGCACCGCAAATATTCTGTGAAACTGGAAGCTCTCTGGCAACTTAGGACCCAAGTAGTTTGTCTCTCACTTTCAGAGTGGGTTTGTCAAAATAGCTGGCAGCCTGTCAAATTAGCAGCTATGCCTCCTAAAATGACTTATGACATAATGAGCGCTCCACAGGGGAGCAAAACACCAACGCCAAACAAAGGTGACACTGGTTGTTCTCTGCTCCATAAGGACAACCTTCTGATTGTCAGCTCCTCTGCTAACAGAAATAATATTGACCTGCCAAATCACTGGTCATGCAAAGTACCAAGCACAGCAAACACATCCACTTTAGGACCTAAGAAGGCAACAGGGGCAGCAGAGATGTCCAACAAGAGGCAGAGAATAGCTCAGGTACCCACAGATTCAAATACTCTTTCTTGACTTCAATATACCATTCATGCATTTTACAGAAATGACATTGGTGTGCAGGTATTGACTGGTATTATGATTATCTGAACTTTATATTTGAAGTAGAGAAGATGTAGCAGTGGCTACATTTTCTGTAGCAGTGGCCTCTGTAGCTACTGTAAAATTACTCCTGTCATGTCCCAGACAAACTGCCCTTTGTGTACAGATCACTTTTAATGTGGTGAATCCTGCTCTACTGAGGAGTCAGGGTGGCCAAAAAAGAATGTGCAATAATTGTTTCCTATTAAAACTGGCAAAGTGGTAAGAACAAAGTATCTGATAATCTGAGAGAGCTGGGAAGTTAACAGAAGGAGGGACAAATAATACCCTTTTGAACTCTGAGAGGAAGCTAAAGCTAGTGCTATCCATGTGTCCATAACTCAGCAGGTTGTTTATTATGGTGGAGGGTTTTGCTAATGAAAATGTGGGCTGTAGTGACAGAGTCCAAAAGGAATAACATCTAGAAAGAGACCTTTGATCTCCATGGATTCCCATAGCTTTCCACAGCTCCCTGATCCTTTTCTCTTTCTCTGTGTCTTCTCCTACAGCTCTGCTTCTTAATGAGAATCTCTGGTTCCTGGCTTTCTGCTGATCTTCAAAGTGGTTTGTGTTTCTTTCTGCCTCTGTTCTCCAGTTCCCTCTGGCATTTGGCTCTCATTTATCCTCACCTTTCCACCCTAGTTGCCTTTGTCCATGTCGCTTCTTCATAGCTGTTCAATCTGTCCATCCTTTGTGCTGCTTTGTGCTCCGCTGTCCCCCATTTTTCTCTATGAGTTCTTTGTCCTTTTTCACTCTATCCCACAATACCAAATGCTGCTCTATATCATATGGGTATGGGCTGCATT
This sequence comes from Apteryx rowi, assembly GCF_003343035.1. Taxonomy (NCBI): domain Eukaryota; kingdom Metazoa; phylum Chordata; class Aves; order Apterygiformes; family Apterygidae; genus Apteryx; species Apteryx rowi. Next base: position 869,012 of record NW_020449341.1, on the reverse strand, counting down.
TTGACCATTGCCTCTGCTTTGAGCAGAGCTGCTTGATAAGAGCCCACTTAGGAGCAGAATAAGCCCTCAGTGGATTCAGATGAAGTCAAAGTCATCAGTTGTGTGAAATGCTCTGCTCCTTGGCTTGTGGTTGAACCTCTGGTTAGCACCTCTCTAGATATTTCCCTCTGCTGCTCTTCTAATCTCTCTACCCTTCTAGCCATGAACATTCCCAAGAGCTGAGATTTAAAGAGATGGGTTAAATCTGTTGAATCTTTTTGACAGCAGTGCCATTTAGATTTTCCATGAAAGTCTTCAGACATAACCTGTTGCTGAGGTGCCAAAGAAGAATCCTGCCTTCTCTCTGTAACCTCACCAGCAGATCCACCACAGCTGAGGCTTGCTGTGGGCTTGCCTTTGCTTGCTCTATGCAATTAGAGAAGCTGCAAATTATATGCTGGTTGAAAAAAAAGTTATAATGTGATTAAGGAGAGTAGGCAGGGGAAGAAGGAATAAAGCATTACCCCTGAATCCATATTAGACTGCTCCCTGAGCATTTTAGGTGAGACGCAGGAAAACTGGGTTCAGCAATCTCTAGATCGAACACTAAAGGCCTTTCCCAGGCCAGTTTGAGCCTGTTTGGGGGCCCTGCAGCTTCAGCATATCAGCTGTGTACATACAGTAATACTGTTTTGTAGGTTCACACTTAGACTTAACAAAAGGCCTGTTGTGTGTGCTCAGTGAGTAATTTTCAAATGTTCATAACTTTGTCAAATCAAACCCAATTTTCTGAGAAGCTAGGCTCTGCAGTGCTCCTTGCTAAAGATTATTCTATGCAAAATATTAACTTGCAGACTTTGGGGGTTTCACTAGTTGGTTTGTAACCTCAAAGATGCCACAAAGAAAACAAAAAAGATAAAAGCCTGTTTTCGTGTTTCCCTTCACTCTTCTTGTAGTCAGAAATAGATATAATTTTATTTATTCTTATTTCTACAACTCTCTTCTCAGTTCCAAAATTAGTGACTAGCACTAATGACTGAAAACAGGAGGCTACAGATCCATTTTACATTCCCAGTTAAAAGAGCTTATTGTTTCTGCCTCTATACTCGCAGTGTTTGCTCCATTTGGGTGAGTGGGGAACACACCTTATAATGGCAGAAAGACTGTATCCCACAGTGCCTTCCCTGTGATGTAACTGGACCTAGTAATCTGTTGTAAGGCTGTCCCTAACCTGCTCCTTCCCTCCGTCTGGGGTAGTGCCTGTGGGAGATGGGAGCCCAGGCAGGACTGCAGCTGTCAGAGCACTTCATCAAACCCACAGCCACGGGGGGAAAAAAAGGATGTCCAAGAACAAGCCACAGGCCAAATGAACTGCTATGAAGGGACACAAGTGGCTCATGAACCATAGGGTTATATATCCCTTTCCTTTAATAAAACTTTTATGTGAACTCTGTTAAACTGAGCACAGCACCAGTTACTCGACGCTTTATCCTAAACATTTCATCCAATTGCAAGATTGCTCTTTCCCATCCATCAGTACCGTGCCTATGTCTAGCCTGACACAAGTGCTGGTAAATCAATGTCAATTCCTGTCTACTATGTTCATTCTAATATCAAACCAGTTTTAGAGTGTTTGGTAATTGATAATATTGTCATCAATAGTAAAGGGGGAATATTGTTTCAATTTTAACTAACACCTTGTTAACAGAGTAGGCATTACTGTGTGACATACATATACATTATCTGGGGAAAATCATTAAGAGGGAAAATATGTGATTAAAACATAATATAAAATTATTGTAGGCTTAAGCACACTGCAGTAAGAATGCTTTCAAACCTGTAAGACTGTAGCAGTATTAAATTATTTTTTTGAACCTCATCCCTACCATGAAGATTGAGTGTCAGGTACTTTTTTTTCCTCCTGCAGGATTTCAAGACTTGATTGCCCAAATGACAGTTTACTTATTTTACTGTCACATACTTTTGTGAAATGCCATAACAAGTTGATTACAGGTTTCACATTTTGCATAGTGACAAAATCGTCTGTCATGTAATAGTCTGATGCCTGAAAGCCATTTAACTAAGAAGCGGTTTCTACTGAAAATAATATCTGAAACATTAAGATGGGTTTAAATATGTACATTTTTTAAAATAAGTCTTTGTTTTAACTGAATAAGAAGACCAATATTATCCCTTTTAGGCATGAATTTAAGACTTGTAAAAGCCACCAGACAACAACTAGCTAGAGGGTGATGCAAATTAGAAAGGCTATCATTTCATAAATGAAATAAAGGACAGAAACAGGAAGCCTAGTGATACATCCCAGCTGCTGCAAAGTGGAAAAAGCACTTGGGTCTTATTTGGAAAACCCATTATGCCTACCAACATACACTGGAGAGCTGAGCCACATCATGCACTCTGGCTACTCGAAAGAAAGACAGGCTGTCTTTGCCCTCTCTGCAGAGCTGTTTGTTCACTGGGACTGAACTCCACACCTCTTAGCCAACTTTACTGTGAACTGGTATCGGTGAGAAGGATAAGATTTACCTTCCTCATTTGACATCATCCATCATCCATACCTCAGCTGAGATATCAGTAGTAACAGTAATAAGGATAATGCAGTCACTTAACATATTCAGTTTCTTGATTTTGAATGACTGGATTTTGTAAATAATGTGATGTATCATTTTTACCTAGCAATGCTAACCAGTTGAGGAATTTTCCAAGGGATTTTACTCTTGCTAATGAGCAGATGAAGTACCAATAATAGCATTCTAACTTCTTCCTGTGTGCAGGCAAAGGATCAACCAGTTACCCAAATGTGAAGAGAATGGGATAGGGAAGCTCAGCAGGCTGTTAGATTGAAGGAGTGATGTGTCCCTAGTACTCTGTCTTACACTGACTTAGTAGACAATTTAGCCATCTTATATCTGCCATTATGAATGCTAGTAGAGAAAAACAGTAAATTAAACATGAGACTAAGTACTGAACCTATTGAGAGACCCCCAGCTGACCTTCTGCAGTGGGACTTGGCACAGGCCTCTCCATCAGCAGAGCAGTGCCCAAGGGCAACTTGACCTTCCTTGCCACCAAAGGGGGCACACCAAATCATTGCTGAATATGTTCTCCTCCCAAACTGGAGAGACAGCAAGGTTGCAACCGCTCTAGGAATTTCCAGAAAGCTCCACAGCCCAGTGGAATGAATAGGAAAAAGGAAGGAATGGAGAGGAGGAGGTTCTCCTCGCCACGTTGTGTTGCTTCACACAGGGGCAGGGTTACAAAAAATTGGCTTCCTGGAGGCTTACCTACCGTTGCTCTCTGTAGACATCATTTCTGCAATGTTTTTCTTAATTATCACTATAATGTTCTGTGCTTTTATTAGGCCATCTGGAAAAAAAGAGGCTAATAATGCTATTACTACTTTATTTTTAGTTGATGTTTTCTCATTTGTGGATGTTAAAGCAATGTATAGGTAAATGAATATTATTGATCCTACGTTTCAGTTGCTCTGAGCACACAGATTTGAAACACTTCATATGCTAGGTACTTTGGTCATTCAAGTAGTAGATTTTCCTTATCTGTCTCCTATAAACTTGTGTAACCTTTAGCAAGTCACTTAAACATTCTGCTTCTCGTGTACCTCATCTGGAAAACGAATGTGTGCTCATACTGCCTAGGGCAAAGAAACGCACAGGAGGAATCGTCTTCCTAGAGCTGGAATTTCCTTTTGCTTTTAAAATTGGCCAAGGTGGAGGTCAAATTATTTTTGTCACCATATATTTTTTTCTATTTGCTTCATTATCATAGAATCATGTATTTTTTTCCATTAGCAGCAATTTTTCAAATGTTCCAATATTAATATCCTTGAAAGTTGTCTTTCCATAAGCCAGTGTCAAAAACTTATTTCCATTTCTTAAGTTTTGATTTATTATAATTTTTGTTGATTGCACTGAAGTACACAAAAATTTAGAAGCTCATTTTAAAAAAAGGCATTTTAAATTATTTAATTCTGAAAAAGAATGGCTGTCTTTTAAGAAAACATTTTGATTATCATTGAAACTAAAATCATGAAATTTGTAAAACAAAGTTATTTTCTTTCGTGATGAAGCTGTGGTAGAAGTATGATTACAGTCTTAGAAATGGAGAAAAAAGTCCTATGGGAAAAGGAGAAGAAGGTTCGTCTTCAAAGAGAAAAAATGATGGGCAAAAATAAAAATAAAAAAGGAACCTTCATATTGCACCTGTGGAGAGATCCTGTTACCATCTGGGCTGATGGAAGAGCTTTAGTAGGTATCAGCAATAGCTAAACGTTTATATTTTTTATAAACTGCATCCAGTCAAAAGAGGGCACTGTGTTCATATATACACAGAACACCTGAAATCAGTGCAGCAGTTCTTTCTGATGTCTATGGATGCACAGATTTAAAGCCAGTAAAGCAAATATGCCTACCCTCCCAGGTGCCTGTGTCATGGCGCAGCTGCACTCCAGCCAGCTCCTTCTCCCAGAGTCCAGAGAACCGAGGAAGTTGGTGCAAAGAAATCAAGCTGCAGAAAATAGTTCATGCCTAGCGCAGTGTCACTTTGTCACACATAAAAATTAATGGACTCCACAGAGAGTGAAATATAAGGGAAATAGAAAAGAAACGCAACAGACCTAATGCAACAGACCTCCTTGACTCTGATCTCTGTAAAGATTTTCCATAAAGAGTAAACCTTTTTTTTTTCCTGGAGACATGAGTAGACTTGTAACTCCTACATCTGATCACAAAGAATAATCTTAATTTGTCTGTTTATAACTTTTTTAAAGCTTTTTAGGCTAAAAAAATCCTTTTGTTTACCCAGATTGGCCTCTTGCAAGAGGTCATAGATCTTCCCTGGGTTGATTTCTGGTTGAACTGAAGCTGTGGGGGAAACGCAGATCCAGACTTGAATTAAAGTTTTCCAAAAATGAATAATAAACAAAACATTTTGTAATTTGTTCTAGAGATTCACTGGAAGATATAATATTAAAAATTAGCATTTTAGTTCTAGTCTAAAACTGTGCAGGTTCACTTTTCCCCAGCTAGTTTTTGCTGGCTTTCTGTCTGCTAGACTGAAAACTTCTTTTCAAAATTTGAAAAAGTTTTGTTCTTTCTATAAACTTGTCTGGATTGTTACTATGTCAATCTGTCATATTCCTTTTGATAACCTAAGGAACTTGGTCTCCCAAGGTTATATTACAATCCCCTAATCATTCTTACAGCATTTCTTGAAACCCTTCCCAGTTCAACTTTTTCTAGAAAAGTGAACTGCAGAACTGAACACAGTATATTAGTAGTGACTGTGCCACTATCAAATGCAAAAATCCTGCAAAAATCCTTACATCATCATGGTGAGAGGTCCTGTCCAACTGTGCATCTTCCATGATCCCTAAGGCCTTTCTCTGGGTCTATTTCCCAGGATAGACTCCTCCATCTGTTACCTATGAACTACATTCTTTTTTCTTGGCTATGTGACTTTGCATTCTGCCATACTCAGACAGATGTGTTTCTTTGTCCTCAGCTTACCAAGCAACCCAAACTGCACAGAGAAGTAGCCAGTCCTCTTTACTATGAGTCATTCAATCCTTTTTTTCATCTTCCAGGTTTAATCATGGCAATTATTTCATTTTTCCTTTTATGTAAAAATAATTAAAATGGTAAATATTACAAGGTGCTATTGATACATTCAGTGGTTGTTTTACATTTAAAATTGCAATTTGAGACCTATCAGCTAGCTACTTTTAAACCCTTTTAACATGCTCCATGTTGACTTTTCATCATTTCAGTTTCTTAATCGAATGGTCATCAAAATGAGCTCACAAAAGTCTAAACATTTTACACACCAACACAATTACCTTCATCATCCAGACTTGTAATCTCATCAATAAAAGCCATCAAGTTAGCCTGACAAGATCTGTTTTCCATAAACTCATGTTGATCAGCATTAATTATATTATCCTCCTTTAATTCTTTATTAATTGAGTCTTATATCAGCTGTTTCATCATTTTGCTTGGGATCAATGTTAGACTGACAGGTATATAATTGCCCAGGTCATCTCATTTACCCCTCTAAAATATTGGCACAACATTAGCTTTCCTCCTTTCCCTCTGGGGCTTTCCTTGTGCTCCAACTCCTACTGAAAATCAGCATTAATGGTCCAGAGAATTTCTTTGCCAGGTTTTTCTGAAACTCCTCAAAGAAAATTATCTGGACCTTTTTATTTGGAAATGTGTGCTGTTAGTAGCCTTTAATTCTCTGGAGTGACTACTGGAATGGAAAGTGCTTCGGCATTACCTTATGATAAAATTACTACTTTTTCCCCTCCTAAACACACAACAGAGCTATGCATTGAATACCTGTGGCTTACCTGCGTTATTACTCTTTATTCTGTGATTCCCATCTGCTAATACAAAGCCAATATTGCTTTTCTCATTTTATTTGCTTTTAATATACTTTAAAAAACCCAAACAGTCTCTCCTCCTGATGACCTGAACAGCCTTGGCAGGTCTTATTGCCTTTTCAGTTTTGTAATTGATTCATCTTGATTTACCTGGATCTGTTGAGGTCCATTATAAAATGACTGTGTAGTCTATTACTTTTGTTTCCTTTATCTACTTTCTGCAGTTCCTGCTTCAATGTATGTTCAATGTATATTCATGCACTCTTTTTTTCCATGGTCCTTAATTGCTATCAGTTCTCTGAAATCAACCCATTTAAAGAAATATATACACAGTGCTGGTTGGTCTTTGTTCTCTCTGTAAATAACAAATCTAGGAATTTGCATGTATGTGACCACTATTTTTTACCTAGTAAGATGAAGTCTAGTATAAAATAACCCTATGTTAGATGCAACACTTCTTGAATTAGAAGGGCTCACCTTTCACTTTTTAAAATTCTAAATAAAGTTTAGAATTGGCATCAGAAGTTCTTCAGCATATGTCACTTAGACTGAAGTCCCTCTGATACCAGGGCTTCTTATTCCTCCCACGTTGTACACAGGTACTCAGCTGAACACATGGTTTTCTTCTGTGATGTGGTGACTTATGGCAAATTCCAGCTGGTGCTTCATGCTTTGCCAGTTAAATATTCACCCATAAGCCTTCAGTATTGATTGCTTGTACATTGTCAGCACTTGGAAAGAGGTAGTGCCATTTTTGACATAAAGTGTCATTTTCCACTCTTTCTTCCTGCTTAATTTTTCCTAAATAGATTACACAGGTGATTTCAACATTCCAGTCATGCAGATTGTCCGATCAGGTCTCAGTAATAACAATGAAGACAAATTCACGCTCATAAATGAGCCATTCCAATTCTTGTTTACTAACCAGGCTCCTAGCCTTGGATTATAGGCAATTGAAGATTTTTTCTTCTTCACATCCCTTGAAGCCTTGATTAATTTTGTTCTGAGGGTCTCCATTTTGTGCTAAATGATTGCTCAGTTCCCCTCCCCTTTTGTTATTAGTTTGTCATCCTCAGGCTATGTTCACAAATAGACCCTGGTGCCTTGTTGCCCGTAAAATGTGCAGTGGAAGTTAGGTGTTCCCTATCCAATGAATGTCAGGAGGCTACAGGCAGGTTTGCAACTGCAAGAGCAGAGTGCTGCAAAAGATAGGCAGTAGGAATTTTTCCAGAATCAGAAATCTTCTCACATCCATTTCTTAACCATCTCTTAGGATATAATTTTCCACTATGTTTTGCTAATAGCAAAACCTGTTGAAGAAGTTCCTACTTTCCTCTCTCACCAAGACCTTAGCCCACAATTTACCACCTCTTTAGCAATGCTGTGCAACACCTTGTGGAATCAAGCTGTAAATCAAAACTGTAAAGAGATTCAAATTTTAAGTTAAGACTCCTCTGTTTCCAAAGGTTGTGAGCATGGGTGTGAGCTTAGTCTGCAGAAGGGAAGTACTAATGCGTAGTCAGGAGCATGGGGGCCCTGGAAGTCCTTGCGCCAGTCTTGTGGCAGGAGATTTGCTGCCAAAATTCCCGTGGCTCACAAATGAAGAGGCATGAATTGTGCCTCTCCTTGTACTCCCGCCACTAAAGGGCTCTTCTGAGTTGTGGGAAAGCAACGCACAGAGTGTCATTGCCTGAGGAGTTTGAATGTTTGAATTTACAAGTCCCACTGCCTCTTAGAAGACAGTGACCACTGGCCTAAAGGACAGAAGTAGGTAGAGATCATTCTGTCATGATGGAGTTCCTCCACTTTGCTTGGAAGCTGGGAGAAAGAGCACAAGAAGAGCTTCCAACCATGGGATCAACCTGCTCAGCAGAGCAGGGGGAAGAGCTTCAACTGACCAGTTTTTGCTCACCGGCTTAAAAAGTTTACCAAATGGTAGTGTCTTGTTTTGTCTTGTCATCAGGAGAACAACAAACTATGTTATGGTCAATATGCTTCTTGAGGAACATCCTTTCAAGTCATCATTTTTGAGTGGTGATATCCTCAAATAAACAGCTGACATAGGAGATTTAATATATGGAGATGACAGTAGCAAGACATTATTCTGCTAAGAGGAGGTACATTTTGGCAAAAATACTAACTTTTCAGGCCACTAAGTGTAGATTAGTTTAGTTATAATAATAAAGCCAGAATAGTATATTATTTTCAAATCTATTTTCGCTTTCCAGCAGAGTAAAACATGAAAAGTTTAGGTCAATAAATTTTTCAGGAGAGAATTAGTTCTTTTAATGGAAGCTAGCTAAAACAAAGCTGTACAAAAAAAAAAGCATCTCATCATAAAAACTGTGAAGTAAACCTCTTTCCTGCTCTCACTAACTTACCAGAGAGACATGAGATTGGATTAAGCTTTGATCTTTAATTATGACTCTTTTTTCTTCAGAGTAATAGGCTCCTGAAATTTCTGCCAAGCTGATTATTTTGAAGCAACAGTCTCTAATTATTTTTAGAAACTTAGGGTCTACCTTGTTCTCTTTCACCCATCCCATTATCTTCTCCTTCTTTAAATTCTTCTTTAAAATTAATCATTGACATGCTGTTTCTAACATGTAACATGCATTTCACAGACCATTGAGACACATGTAAACTTACAAACGAGCTACCACCTGATAGCACTGTTGCCTGATTTCAGCATTTCCAGTTCTTTTTGTGGATATAGTCTTTTGTTCTAAGATTTGCTTTAAAATCTAGAGTGAATTCTTCAGGACACGGATTTTGCCTTTTAACTGTATTGTGAAATGTTTAATATGTTTGGGCATTTAAAAATTAAACATTAAAATGGCTAAAACATTAAAGAACTGTGTTCTTTAAACTCCTGTTTTGTGTATCCTGTTAAAATTTATTGCAGATTTTTTCAGTTGCTCTTAAATTCACTGTGGATTTCAAAGTGATTTAATTTCACTTTTTCTTTAGCTGTGGCAGATGTCAGCTCTCTCAGTTTTCTTGCAATTAATGTGCTTTCCAATTTTTCATGTTCTGCCTTGAGGTTAAATTTGAACTAGAAAGGTTTGTCAATTCTTGCAGCCACAACAGCTGAGGCTTTAGTGTAGTAGTTTCTACATTTTGTCATTTGTCTTTAAGATTTGTTGTTTCTCCCTTCTCCAAATGCCTTTTACTGATGTTCCAGAGTCTGCTCTCCTCTCTGGAGAGAGCTGTCCTTCTCAAGATACCTGTTTCATTCTCATTGTGGATGCAAATCACCTATCTCTATTTTCACCTGCAAACAATGATGTGTCGTGTCTTATTCAGTATATAAGTTCTTGAGGTACATTTTAACTCCTCATGCCCTCACCTAATAATACATATGTATCTCCCATGTGTTTTTCATCCATCCCTCCAGCCAGCTACTGAGTGTTACAATCCCATGCACCCGTGCAAGAAGTACCACAAACCACGGTAGGCTAACTTTGCCTTAAAAATATCTCAGCAAACATTAATTTTGTCTAAGGTTTTCCCACAATGCCTGGGAGATAGTTAAAAACTTTTTTCTTTTGGCTGACTCTCAAGAAACAGTGTGGTAGCTGATAGTGATAAGATGGTAAATAATATTTTTAAAAAAGATCATTTATTTCTGAGGGTGAGGAGTTCTGTAGTATTTCTCCTGTTAAATTCTGTAAAAGTCCAAAAGGAATTTTCTCTTCAGTCTTTTCCTCAGCTTTTTTTTTTTTTTTTTTGTCTAAGGTTTGACCAGCCTGGCATGATCTTTCAATACTCATTACAAAGATGCTACATAAAAAATAATCCAAAGTAAAACTATATTCTCCAATCACATTTTATTCTGGTTCCTGTTGTTTTATTCTTTTTCTTTATCACTTTTTCTTCAGCTATTTTACTCGCTGACACAGTTCTTTTCACACATATTGACTCACTTTCTTTTTGCTCTCACTGCCTGTAGGTGTTGCTTCTGTCACTGAGCTTTCTTCACTTTACTGAGGTTCCTTCTTCACGAACTCTGTGGTTCATTTGCAGATAATTCCTGCAGAAAACTCTAAAGGTTGGCTTTTTGTTACTTTTGGGACTTTCTTTCCCATTAATTTGTGTTTTTTTCTTGACACGTAAAACACAGAGCATTCTGATAACTGAACAGCACTGGGGCAAAAATTACTTCAGCTGTATATTCAACATGTGGCTACAGGCTAAAACTGAAAATTCTTTCCACTTATGTTATTTGCTTATTATACTATTTTGATTAACATTGGTTTTGAGACCAATTAGCTTCAGATGTAGAGTTGTCTCTTTAAACATGGACTATTATGAATATATTCACTTACAATGTCTTTACAGCTATACCTTTTGTAATCAACAAGAAATATTTTGTTATTTTCCTTTTAGACTTCCAGACTATATGTTTCTCAGTTTCCATAATCTAAGTACTTTTAAAGAGAAAGCCCTTAAAAGCTCCATGGTTTCAAATTTTTGATAATGTCTTGACCCTTAGGAGGAAACCAACTGTTTTAAGATGCCAGTGGATATGTTATAATTTCTCTTCTGAATTTAAAAGTTTGGTTATCTATTATTCCTTTAATTGTCTAATGAAAAACATGATAGAGGAAAATACAATCAAGACATGAAGATATTTTAGCCATGCAGTTTTTGATGTTGCCAGAATTTCCTATTATAAGTGGTTCTTAGACTATATATGTTACCTGATTCCATTTGTAGATTTCTTTTTAATTATCTAAAAATGAGATGGGAAATGAAATGAAAATAAAAAAAAAAAAAACCCAAATATCAGAAGTGAAAACACAAGCTGTAAAACTTCATTTTTCTCCTTATAGTAAGGAACTTCTCCTGCAAATATGCAAAGTAATAATGTTATAACATAAGAATAAACAATCTTGTTCTCCATGCCCTCTGCAAACTATATTACTAAAATGACTTTCATTTCATCAAACAAGATTCTAGGTGTGGATAGAGCTGACTGGGATAATGCAAATCATGCCGAATAAAGGAATACGATCAGTGTTACATTRTTTTTTAACACCAGCTTGTATCAGTTGAATTCATTTCTTTCTAAATTTGCCTGCTTTATCTCTCCTTCATGCAGTTATTTTGGATGATTCACTCAAGGTGAACATTTTACAGCATACATATGACAGCCGCCATCTTGATCAATATACTTGGTCTTTTAAGACTTATAACTTAACCAGAAGCAAATACAATCCRTAAGACCATAGACTTGCCCTCTCTCCCTCATATCCACTGCGTGCCCACCCCAAATACCACACTCCATGCAATAGATTTATAGGTACACAAAGTGCGCAGCAATGGTCCTCAGTGTGCTGTAGCTTTCACAAAAGAATTTTTTGCATTTTACAGATGTAAATGGTGCTCAGCATCCCACCCCTTTTCCATCTTGTTTATTCCTTTCATGCAGGCCCACCCAATTTTTAACAATATTGCATCAAAATGATTAACTGTTACACCTTCATGTAGCTGGAAGCACAGATCAGGTCTGCATGCACTGTGGATGTGACTCCATTTTTTTGAGGTAAYCTCTCCACAGTTTCACAGACATAGGAGTTAGCACCAAGTTTTCCTTGGCTCCTGGGTTAGCTCAGCTTTTTGGTTAGCTCAGCTGAACCACTAGCAGAAGGGAAAAGGGACCTTTGGTGGTATAGACTAACAGCAAATTTTGGCACTGATCCTAATGCTGCAAAGAGAAATGAGGGTACAATCTGTGTCCCAGAAGAACACACTATCTCCTGGGACTTCTGGGCTAAACGGAAGTACCTCAGTTGTGGCTATGTTGAAAAGCCTAATCTCATCTGTATAATAACCTGTGTTTTGTTTTGTTTTGTTTTGTTTTTCATTTTGTTAGTACAAATGGAGTATGTAGATGCAGGCTAGAAAATAGAAACACAAAGGAGTTGAGGTATGTAAGTTTTTAAAAGCTACCTGGATTTCTTCAGCTCACAGAATTTAGATTCATGGACATTTGAGACTGACTACATTCATTGTCCTCTATCCAGCTGACATATTTTAAAAATAGATGGTCAACAGAGCATAAATATGTTGTCCATGTGCATTGTGACAGCACATATATCAGAAAAAAAAGTCTCAGTAAAAAGCACATAAAACAATTGTCACAAAAACATTTTTTATATCACAGCTAGTCATCTGCCAGCAAGATGCCAGAAACAGTGTTAAAAATACTGTATATATTCAGCTCAAAGTGTGTTTACATTTGCAATATGTTCTTTTATGTGAAAGAACAGAGACAGAATGAAAGGAGAATCCGCCCCTTGGTAATGACTATTTTAATATGTCTGCCCAAAGCTTTGTAAATAATGCAGCACTATAAAATTTAGTCATAAGAAGTAATCATTACTTCTCAATAAAACAGAATAATTTTTCCATTTCACCTGCCATATAAATGTCTACAAACATTATATTTATCTTTAAGAGTGTTCCTTCTATTCATGTCCTAATACAAGCAATGTGAAGATTTATAACATCTCAGAAAATTACCCTTTAGTATACCTGGTTCTCTGGTTCCACCAAAAGCTGCACTACTGAAAAGGGATTTTTAAGTAGATTATCTGAAATCTTGTGAGTAGCCCCTTCCCTTCATTTTTAAGTTAGGCATCTCCATGAAGATGAAACAGAGAATCAAAAACGCTCTTCTACAATTAGCTGCTTATGAATTTCCCTTAGAAATGTGACAGGTCATAGTTATCTCATAAATTGTGAGCCCATGAGGAAGATGTGGTTGAACTTCTGTTGTCCATAGTATGGATATATAATTCCCCCCCCCCCCCCAATCACATAGCTTATGCTGTAGCTTGTAGCTACAAGATCTAGTGCACAGACTAATCTGGAGCAACAGAACAGGTTAAAGGACTGTCATACTACATATAACAGGTCATATCGGATTACATGGTATTGAGTCATAGTAATGAGTATACAACCTTACCAAAGACTACGTGAATTCAGGGTTTAGAACTATTTAAATATAGAACATATTTGGGGAGCCCCTAAGCACAAAAGTAAAGTACTTTTCTTCATCTCAGCTTGATAAGATTCAGATATATACTACTCCATTCTCAAGCAAACTGTCCTAAACTCCAGTTATGCCGTAGTTATAGAGTGTTTCTCATGCCCCTGGTGAAAATGGGCCACTCTGCAAAGAGATGCCAGAAAGGGCAAAAGCCAGCTTTAACAACCCAATCTTTTTTTCTGTCTGAGAGGGAAGATATGTGATTTCTGGTTCCTGCTGCAAATATTGTTGGTGTATATTATACTGTTACTAATAAATATACAGCTCTGGGGGCAGGGAGATCTAAATCTCCAACTCCATCCTGAGGACTATGCCAGACTTCAGCTACATTTTTACATTAGGAACCACAAAACCCTACATAAATAATTTGAAAATAGCTTCAGTATGATCACCGTTTTTTTAATGCATATGATATAATTATTTCAAAAACAAAGAAAGAGAAATAAAATCATATAATGATTTATAATAGAAAAGTCATAACAGTGAATTGAAAAGGTTACCTACATTGTGGACAGCAGCTAGGCAAGATGACTCTTACTGAGTCTGTGGTAAGTAAGTCTTTTTTACTTCTTCAGTAAAAACCCAGAAGAAGTGGGAATAAATGGCATATTAATGAAATTGGCAATAATATATTAATTTTTGCAAATACCATTGAGGACACATGGGGAATATTATAAAACAAAGATATTCCATAGAGGTAATATTCTGAATTTCATTATTCTTCAAAGGATGAAGGGTGTCAGTAGACAGCAAAGCAGAAATGCAACTGTGATGTTGCATCTACCAAGGAAAACAAATTTTTGCTTGGCATACGCAATGCACATACATTAACAAGGAGATAATTGCTCCAGTCTATAAAGCTTAGGGCTGGCTACACTTGAAATACTGTGACCAGTTCTGGGCATTTCTATAATAGGAATATATTGAAAAATTGAAGGCAGGTTTGAGAAGCATCCTAAACTGTATTTAGGGGCTTTGAAAGAAAAGTCACTGAGAGAAGATCAAAGATCCTATACAGTACGCATTAAGGAATGGGACATGCAGGTCACTCAGCAATACTGAAAGCCTGACCAGCATAAATACCACAGTTAATTCAGCATTCAGGCTTTTTCCCAAGATACTTAAACAATCTAAATATCTCCAGTCTAAACCAGTAAATGTGAACATTGTTGTAGATCTTTCAACAGACTACAGTAGACTCTGGGTAAAACTCCAAAATGGTATTGAATGTTTTCGGTGCTTGTAGAGAATGGAAAAATGTTAAATTAAAACTGGTCCTAATATTCCAGTTATAGTTATCACAAAGCCTCATGGATGATAATTTTTACCTCCTAAATTATGTATGCTCTGATTTTGTATATGAAGATCAAAAATGAATTAGGAAAGTCACTTTGCTTTGTAAGAGTGAAAGATCTGATGTTTTGAAGAAACAGTCCTTCAAAGGAAAGTGGGAGGAACTAAATAATAAGCTTTTCAAAGTTTTTTCCAGATGTAATTACACTAAGGCCAAACTTAATGAGAAATGAGTTATCTTTAGACAAACTGAGGTAGTGCCAGGAGTCATCTGACAAAAGGAGGGTGTCTGTAGTGTCAGCATCTACCTCTGACAGACCATCACATGGTACCTATTTAGTTGATAGAGACCAATCATTGCAAAGAAAAGTCTACAGATTCACTTCATCCCCAGTAGACTCTGTGTTGACTATAGAAACTTACTATAAAGACAGCTTAGGGTGAGTACTTCATATACAGACATTACACTCTGGACAGTTAAGGTTAAGGTCAGGGTGCTGAACCTGAGACAGCAGCTGAACCTGCTGAACCTGAGCAAACAGCATTATTGTGTATTATGGTTGTGTATATGGGTTAAAGAAGGCAACCTTTTTCATGTTCTCTGCTTTAAAACTAGAAAAGAAAATGTCAGGGGAGAAATCACAGGGAAATTATCATGAATATAAATGCCTTTCAGTCAGTAGAGCATCAGTGGAACTAATATAGAAGCTTGGATGTTTTCCTTTCAGGTCAATTGGCTGCAATCTGGCTTTACTCAACTTCTCCCGACGTGTTGAGATCAGATATTCTCTCTGAATAGGCTCAGGTCAGTCATGTTGTATTACTGTATGCAAGGGTATATTACGACAAGGAAGTCTTTGCATTACACTGGTCTTGTAAAAGGGGTGATGAGTACAGGAAGAAATGCCTATACAGGTCACATTTACTTAGACAGATGTATTGCCAAGCACTGCAGTGTCTGTGCTCCTGTAACAGTCCAGGAGAAAATGTCTACTTCTTGAGACAGGAGTAGGCTTTACAGCAGCCAAATTGTAAAAGCCCTGTGGGGCTTGTGAGTCCAAAATTTGCAGAAATTGAATTTTAGCTGGAACAAATAACTATGTAAGTAAATAAGTTATGCCATAATGGCCCATTAGAGTATAACAATATGTTGCCTTTTAGATAACTTTCAGTTTGCTAATTTGAAAATTGCAACCATATGAAAGCTTTCAGAGTGACAGCACATTTGTTTGTAGTCCGGTATTTGAATATGGCAAATATTGGTTCTATTAAGCTATTATAAAGCTAAACATCTACATCAAACACATTTTCTTTCTGCATCAACACAACGGCATAATGTTCCATGTTTTGCTGGTATCTGCATGATTAACCACATTTGTTTTCTATTTATCACAGAAAGCTGTGCTCTTGAAAACCTMTCTGAAACATTCCAACTTTCACTCAGGGATATTTCTCCTTGAATAATGACCAAAGAGCAATAGAYGTCAGTAATCAGGAATCTCTAAGGACCCCAAATTTTACAGCCTCATTAGTAGTGTCTTAATTAGATGTCACCCAGGTTGGCATTGACTTGTTAAGCTTATATGGAATGCACCGAAGGGCAACTGATGTGCTCTCAAAATGTCAAATAATGTATCCAGCTTCCATAATATATGGTACTTTTGTTAGAAAGGGCTGATCTAAGCTAAAGACAAGTGGTCTTACCTTCTGTCCTCTTTTAGCTCTCTTAGTAAGCTCTATGGTTTTCTGTTTATTTCTAGGGGAAAGGAATGTCATTTTAGAACATCTAACATAAGAATACTCCTCTTTAGAAATGCAATATTCTGCAAGCAATATATATACATATATATATATTTATATATCCTTTCATTTCTCTGTCAGACTTATGTATTTGTATCTTAATATGTGATATATATATTTACATATCTATATGTAAAGAGCAATATACATACCTATGTTTGAAAGAGAACTGAAAAACTGTCTTGCTGAATTTACATAATTGGAAGCTACTAGGTTATTTTATCAGGAATGTGTGTCTGCTTTGTAACTGTCATGATGCTAACAGAAATAAATAATTTGCTGTTTCTAGCCTAATTAGTGAATGTATGTCTGTCTTGAGTAGGGAGTTGGACAAGACCTACAGAGGTCCCTTTCAGTCTAAATTATTCTGAGTCTGATAGCACACACAAGCATACACGCACATATGCACACACATGCACACACACGTGCACCCACACATACACACATACACTTCCTAGGAGAAGAAACAATTACAGAAAGGTCTTGATGACAAGGATTTACATGTTCCTGGTGGCTTGATAAAGTGGAGATAAAAATCCACACTCACCTAAAGGGAAAGTATATACAGGAGCTACATGTACAACAGAACTAGTGTCAAGCTTTCTGGTAAGCAGAGAGAAGATGCTTTGCTCTGAACCTTCCTGTGATGAGCAGGTGATTGTCTCAACATGGCTGGGAAGAAGAAACTTTTCTACAGAGAGTAAGGTGGTCCAAAAATCTGCACAACAGTTGAAACAGACTGTTTTACTTTATGTTATTGTTATATAAAACTTTAAAAAGATGAACATTATTATGATATCTTGTTAGAAGGCATTCATATGAAAAGGCTTCTGAATGACTTCAAACCCTGATTCAATGCCTATGTCAACAGGAATCTCTACATCTAAATGCATGCTGGATCTGTCTGAAAAGAAATACAGAATTTATCATTTGTTTATTTTATATGATATGGATTCTTACAAAAGAATTAGGAGTGCCTTTGAGCCCTATGCTAATTCTTCTCCTGTAAATATAATGTAGAACAACTAAAATGGAAACTAAGAAATCTCAAAAAGTTCTCTGAAGGATGCTACAAATGAGATCCACATAAGTTACAGGCTATGGAGATACGATACAAAAGCTACATTCAAGATCACAGGCCTGCGATGAAGGGCTTTTTGGGCTGCTTTTTCTGAGTCATATTTGAACCCTACTGATTTAAAATTTCCCCAGTGGATTTTGTGACTGTGGGTCAGCTGTCCCTTAGATAGACTGGTCATACATTCTTTTAAACCTTTAGTCAGTAGTGTTAAAACTACCTAAGAGATGAAAGAGCTATGTTACTTCAGACAGTAAAATAGCTCAGACCATTACCATCATATGACTCACAAAAAAATATTATTCCATCTCCTCTTTGGTTTTGCCATACACAGTGAACAAAGCAGGTTATTAAGGCAAGGAAGAGAAGTTCCCAGTGAAAAAAGGATGAAGAATAAATTAAAAGTCAGTTGAAAGAAATGAATAGAACTGCCCTCCACCTGTCTCATCAACATCTGCTTGACTGACATAGTTGGGCAGTAACACTTCATGATTAATAGTAGTCTACTGGATTGTCAAGCTTTTAGTGGAATAGTAGCTGGCACCAAAACACATATTTTCTAATAAAGATGATGATATTCTTTTCCTGGAGATGCAGTGATGTGTTGCCAATATCTTGAGGGGTTTCCACTCAAAAAATACATTCCTTGTCCTGTGATAAATTCTTTTCAGTGAGGACTTTTATTACAGAGAGTAAAAGCAAGGTAGTGGGAGGTATGTTACCTTATTTGCTTTCTTAGACAGAAATACTTTATTGGAAAGATAGCAAAAGAAAGAAGCAATTCACTATTTGATAAACACCGAAGCAACACTAAGTTGAAATTGTTTGTCATATGGCTTGTTCCTGAAAATACCTCTCATATATTGGTCTCGTACAACAACTGTCACCTGATATGGTTTAAAAGGTCAGAGATGTTAGGACAATTGTTAGCACAATAAATCAGAATCTATTTGAGCATAAGAGCCAAAGCAAAAATATTCAGCTGTTCCATGGTAGCAATCTGAGTTTGGGGGTGCAACAAGTTTCTCTCTTGTTGCTTCATGGCTCAATCAAGTAATTGTATATACAGTGCTCCACTTTTCCAAGGAACCAATTAAACCTATCACTGAAAGTTGAAAATTCACAGCAATGAAGAAGAGAAATCTTTGCTCTTAACATAAGGTACGAGCCTCCCTGTCTTCCAAGCACAACTCTCAGCTGAGGACTTGAAGGAGCCTCTCATGGATCCCAGGAAGGGGAGCACATGCCAGCTCATCACTGCTCTTTGATACGATATGGTGAAAACTCATTTCCCCACACTGAGGTCAACAAAATTACATCTACAATTCATATTTGGCTCAAACCAAGTCTTCTCACTGTGGCAAACTGACCATCTATCCCTTTTCTCTGCCAAAGCGAAAACATTGCATTATTGCTACCTGATCAATTAAAACATTTCTGTGGGTAATAGTCTGGCTCCTCTTTAGAGCAGTGGTGGCTGAGCTGCTGTTCTGGGGACTTGGCTAACAAATCTTGAGGTAAAATCCCCTCTAGTCCTCTCAGATTGCAATAGGTTTACCACCTACCGGAAGAGCTGTTGCAGTCTTTCACACACAGACTTGTTTCTTCTGTTGGACAACCATCTGCTGCACATGCTGTTATTACTGATTTTTCACCAGCTATTCCAACAGATTTTCAAAATCTAGCTGACTTTTGGGGCTGGATGAACTGTTGCACTCATTCCCCTATCTAGTCCTTTTAGACTTCCTTCRCAGTCATAAATTCATCTAAGCAGAAAACTGTAGCGAGATACTTACTGAGAGTTATTGCTATTTTATAGCTTAATTAGTATGGTTAATTATATTTTGTAATTATACCATGTTTTGTTTCTATAAACACAGAGGTCACAATAACGGTAGTCAGATCTACTGTACAGTTTAAATTAATGGTTATTTAATTATGCAGCTAATTTATTTTTGTAATTTTAAGGCAATATACTGTCAATGGAACTTGGTGGTGAGGTCCTGTATTGGCCTAATTTTTACCTATTTCACTATGCAACCTCTGTCCTTTAAGATTCATTATTGTGTTCATCTTTTACCAGAGACCAATATATTCTATTTTTGTTTACTTTTCCCCATGGCCTCTTAAATCATATAGAGGAATCTAAATATTATGAAATGATTACATAATATTATGAATTTTATTTACTCACCTGCTTAAGGATGAAGAAATATGTCCAAGAAATAGAACTGTTGATACACATACAGCCTTTGCTTTGGTCTATCAGAGCAAATGACTGGGTTTTTTTGCTCTGTTAATATTCTATTAAAGTAGCCGTTTTGTACATTATGTACAGTTTTTTAATGCCCACATGTACAAGTTAATATGTTTGGCACATTAATAAAAGATGTTGCAAAAATTAAAGTTGTTGAAAAAATTAATCAACTTTAAAGTTATCTTTTATTTTATCAGTAGAACAAGTCATGTTTTTGCATCTAAATGCACACTGATGAATACACCTGCATAAAAATGTTTTCTTGACAGAATCTAAGCATATGAATGTGAATTTGATTCAGTGCTGGGAGTAAGATTTTAATCACACAAAATTCTATAAATTCAGATGACATTTTCAATTGCTATTTCAGTACTATTCTCTTGATTATTTTGATCACTATAAGGTCTTTGATTTCTTGACTATACAGCAGTGGCTAATATGACACGTATTCTTAATTAATAAAATAGAAGAGAAATTTACTTTCTCTAAAATCTCATGACACTGAATTTGCCACATCTAACCTTTTAAGGGAAGATTTCTGATAATGCACATTATTTTATACAATCACATGAATGAGTGAACAATTCACAGAAACTGCATCAGCATAATAGGTATAATATTTTATAAGAGTCTAAGGAAAACATTTTTGTAACTAATTTACAGTCAAAATGGCTTCACACCACAGCTCAATACAGGTTTGCTATAACAATGTCTCTCTAATTAGTTGTTTCTCTAATGCCAGAGCCTCTCACACTGCACATAGTATTTCAGAGAGAGTGCCACAATTTCATACCTCCGAAGACAATAAACTTAAAATGTAAAAGAAAAAAAAACAAACCTCTCTTATGAAAGATGGGCAATTAAACAATTGCAAACTTCTAATTCTTTCTTGAGACTCTTTTGGTGTTCTTCTGTCAGCACAGCCCATCAAACAATCTATAACCAAATACAAAGGAGAGTAACTACTACAGAGAATGTGCCATTAAATATAGTAGATAATGGTTTTCAAAGAATGAAACTGTTAATTTATTTTCCCTATTTTATGCAGTTAAAGTTTGCATTTAGAAGGAATATGTCTTGCCACTATTAATTCTTTTTGCATTTTTTATTAATGTATAATACACACATTTTGGCTTCAGTCAACTAAAAATATCATGATTTAAACTTATGATTCATGTATGAACAACACTGACCTCATGTGGCTATTGCTTCAGGGATATATATATTAGGCAGTACAAAAGACACACATCTGTCTTCATGTTAGGAATATAAAAACATTAAGTGAGCCTATTGCAGTTCATTATAGTTTTCTTATCTTAAGACAATATTAACCACAATATGTTCACTACAGTACTGTTTGAGAAAGGAACTTGATAAACGCAACAATGAAATTGGCCAACAAGCTCTGTTGTATGTAGTTAAGTTTTACCTAGTACCACACCCAAGAGCTTCAGACGTCTGCCCTGCTAACTTGGGTGATTATCAGTTAGAGACCAAAAAGTGTTTTTACTTGATACCAGGATTTTTTTGTTTGTTTTTTTCTGACTAGTCAAAATTTTGTTCAGGCAATACTGCGTACCAGCTGATGAAATCTATTCTACTCTGCTCTCCTCTCTTCTCCTCTCCCACCTTTTTTTTYCCCTTCTTTCCATAAGATCTTTATTCTTGACATATGAGTATGTGCATTTCTCTCAAAATTTATTCAGAAATATTACCACTGAAAGAGGGATATTCCATTAAAACATGTTGACTCTTTTCCACAATGGACATCAGAACAGTTGTTAGGGAAGCTTTTAAAGAATACTGACCGAGTCTTTTAGAATAAAACGTTTGAGTCATCCCACACACTGTGTCTACACAGAATTAATATTTTAGCATGAAAAGCATAACAAACTAGATGCCAAGGTCTTCCTTGCATCAGTAGGTACGGAGGCGATAGGTAATTCCCACCTAACGTCCTGCTTGTTTCACTAATAATGACCATGGAGAAGTAATCCTTTTTTTTTTTTTTTCCTATAGATTAACTATAAATCTGTAAGCCATGGAATAGATACGTGGATAGATATATGAACCCACATATCTATAGAAAACGACTATTGGACAGTGCAGAAATCACACCTTCACAATCTGCGGTACAGACGCACCTGAACTGGCTTCATGGAATCTAGGTGAAGTTGGCATGATTCCTCACCTACACAGCTTCTGCAGCCATTTCCCCAGAACATTGGGAACTGTGGTGAAGAAACTTTGGCCACTGCATAAGTAAACCAGCTCTTATTAAGAAGCTCTAACCAACTTCAGTTTTGTGCAAACCCTTCCAGACCAATATGGAGTCTGCTGGACTTCTCTGTATCGTAGTCCTTAGCTTTCCTGGTGGTGGGAAGGAGTATTATCTTGGCAGCTGTGCTATGCAAAATGTGGCCTGCTTCTGGACCTAAAATGTCCCTAGATAAAAAGCTATTCCATAAGCTGGAGCAGAAAGGAGCATGACACAGAGCTTGTGGAAGAGCTATCTAGTCACAGTAAACATACGACTTCCACTGTTGAGTATTCCAGCATGCCATTACTACAAAAAAGGCACTAACATACTGGAGTGAATCCAGCTGAGGTTCACCAAGATGGTTAAAGGGCTGGAGCACATGACATACAAGGAGAAACTGAGAGAATACGGTTTGTTTAGTCTTAAGAGGAGAAGGTTAAGGGGGATCTTATTTCTGTCTTCAATTACCTAAAGAGGGAGAGTAGGAAAAAGGGAGCTAGACTCTTTTTGAACATCAGCAGTGGAAGGGCAAGAGAGAACAAGCCCAAGCTACAATAATCAAACACTGTAACAGGTTTCCCAGAGAGACTGTGAAATGTTGCCCTGAGCAAGCTGCCCTAAGCTGACTATGCTTTAAGCAAAGATGACTTCCAGGGCTAGAGAACTAAATGCAAAAATCTTTTAATTATATTTGGCAGATGACAATCCTATCAAATTGCTCTGTTTTAAAGAAGATCTCTCTCAGCACCATAAATGTACCGGGTTGAATACAACATTGTAGAAACCGATGAGTTTAATGGTCTCATTTTACTGGGAGGAGCAGTGGGAACCTTCACAGAAGATGGTTGAGGTAACAGCAGTCTCTAAGCCCCAAACACAAGGCACCCATTTCCACTTGAGTCAAAAATGGAAGGATGCTGCTAACTAGTTTTTTTAATAGATGCACGTAAGCATATGAGTGTGTGTGTTTGTGCGTGTGCAAGTTGAGAGAAAGACACTAGCTGAAAAGGCTTTGGGACTAAGAACCAGTAAACCTTTTGGTGATTTTATGCTTCCTTTATTCAAGAAAAAAGGATGATTGCATTCATATTAATGAATATGTCATGAGAAATGCATGGTTTCATCCACACCTGAGTTAAACCTGAGTCAGTTCCTCTGAGTTACAACTATCAGCTAGAACTTCGTTTTATGGTTAGCCACCGAGGAAATAATGATGCATATTTATTAGGAGAACTGAGAAAACTTGTTATCCCCATACCTAAATTGTGCAACCAGCTGGTCTTACTGATCCAGCTTGGACAAGTGAATCCTATTATTTTTACTCATGCTCTTTACTTTTAAGATTCACAAAGTATTAAATAGAAAGTGTCTCCTTTAACAACACTCTCAAAAGCAGTTCTGAGGCAATGGCCTAGATTATGCATCTGCTTTGGCAGACAGTTCCCAGCTGCTGAATTCCTGCTTCAAAGGGAAAAACGTGAGTTGCCAAAAATATTAACCTGCCTTTATGGCCAAACAAGCAGTAAATTTGTTTGAGGGGAATACATGCTTTTCTTTTCTCTCTCTGCTTCTTGAGCTAAAACTCTTAAGCTGGGAAGGAAAGATGAAATGAGGCTGACTGCACAATAGAAGGAATAATGTTCCTTTTTTGTTGTTCTTTCTGACTCACAGTACAAATCAGCCAAAATGGCAACCATTTTTCTGCTCTTCTCCAAAATCATGAGATTTTTGTCTAACCAAGATTCCATTAAGAACTTGGCTTTATTTAAGTTTTTTTTTTTTTTTTTTTTTTTTAATGCAGAGGATGTGAATAGTGTCATGGAGATAAACCGCGTCCAGAGCAGGGATTTGTGTACATTTTTGTAGGTTTTCTTCCCAAACTCAGAAGCATTCCTATACTTAGCATAACCTTTGCAACAAGAGACCTGTTTGAATTCCAGGATGACTGATATCAGTACACCTTGTTCTTGTAAGTGGCGAAATCTTCTGCCCTCAAAGTTTTCATTTCAAAGTGGAATTAGTAGTCAGGTCCTTTACTCCTGAAGGTTTTTACCTAATGATTGAGGGAAACAGGATTTCACTCCCTTTCTTACAGAAGAGCTCTTCTCAGGGCCCCTGCATACATTTACTGGCTGCTGCATTGCACTTTAAATATAGGAAATAAATCTCAGCAGTACAGGCGTATAAAATATATTTCTGCAAAAGAGCATTACTGTTATGTCCATAACCACCCATTCTCTGCAAGAATATAGGTCTTTTCTAGATGTTGTGTCACTTTCTTCTTTCATATGCAAAAATAAAATATAGACAATGAGTCATATTTAAGCAGAATAACAGGAAAACAGAATCTTTTCAGTTATCTCTTAAAAAAAATTGACTTCACACTGAAGTCAATTGCAAAATTCCTATCTAAAAGGAAAAGGATAGGGTCTGCAAGTAATAAAAATAAATTTCCAGACAGAATATAATGTAAATTTAAGTAATGATTTAGAACTTCTCCAGTTGCAGCTTAAGCCTTGAAAACAACTGATTCCCTCTGAAAGTCATTGTAGCTGAACATGAAAATTCTTGTTATACTATAGCAAATAGACATCACACAAGCATCAGTAATGACTTGTACACCAAAGAAACAAAACACCTTCTGTATTTTTGTTGTAGAACAAACAAAAAGAAAAAAAGACAAACAGCTTTGTCCAAGCAAATTATGAATTAGAGTTTGTTTTACTTACTTCATTTTTCATTTGCCAGTAATTCATTGATCCATAAAATTACCAAAAGAAAAATTGACTGTACTGTTGTAGCATGGTATACAAATGTTACTCAAAAGGCAGCTTGATGCTGGCAATTAATAATCTGYTTCAAAATTATAACTGTAGCAGACCTGAATCCAGATAATTCCTCACTTTCCTTTATTCTTTCCAGTTTCACTGTTAAAAAAGGAAAGTAACAGTTGCGAAGAATAGATGTGAATGAATTATCCCACCTCTCCTCACAAGTGAAAGTAAATGTCATAGCATTGGCCTGAATTTATCAGATGTAGGAGCAYAGAATTTACAATACTGAAAAAGAAAATTTGTCCGTCAAGTCCCATAAAATGTATCTGGCTGAGACCAATAATAGAAATAGTACAGAAAGAGGAATGTAGAGACATAGAATATTCAAATAGATCATTTTTTTTCTTAATGCTGTCTATGGAAGCTTTTTAAAAATATATAAAAAAAAAAATTCTGGTGCTTGGAGATTACCACTTAATATATTACAATAATCAGATGTTGAGGAAGCCAGCTGCTTTCACAAGCAGCAGCCATAGCAACCAATCTCTTGCTGGGTTGGAAGCCAATTCCACAATTTACAAGTAATTCTGTGGGGGTTTTTTTCCTGTATTATAAAGCCGGTTAAGCCATTCAGCAAAATCTTAAACTTCAGGAATATACATTCGGCTGTGTTAAGGCAGTTCATACAGAAAGGAAATTCTATATCTTCAGCACTGCTAAAGTTCCAACATCTATACATCAAGGAACTGTAATTTTTTTTTTCCTCATTACAAGCATATCATTCTATAGTATAATTGAGCAGCATTAGTCTTGTGGTGTGTTTCTAGATCCAGTCATGCAGAAGTTTGAGGATGGGAATTGGTTACAATTATTACCAAGATTGTATAGAAGACATCTGTAAAGCTTAATCTACAACTGAATTTGACCAAACTAAGGGATGTTGTGATACAATGCTTACATTTCAGCCTATTTCTGTGTTAAAGGAAAAGACAAAATTTATTGGAATAATTACCAGTGAAATTACAAATGACAAGTTCAGCTCATGAATCCATGCGATTAACATTCTCTTCAGTGACATACACTTCAGTGAAAATGAAACGTGTTCAATCAAAGGCTGATTTTGATTCCTAAGCATTGAATATTGTAGACTTCTGAAGTGATGTTCAAGACAATAAAATCATTGCTCTGTTAAATAATACTACTCAAAGAACATGGCATGACATTCTGCATTTAATATCAATTTATCAATTTAACAGCTGTTGGGGGAAATCTCTACATGTGGAGAAAAAAGCTTGTTTTCTCTCAAATTCTTGGTATAATTAAACAGCTTTTTCACTAATCATCAGACAGTTAGGATATACCTTGGGGAGAGAGGAATACAAAAAAAAAAAAAAGAGGTGACACTCCAAGTCATTATTTTGGCAAGTCTGCTGCTAAAGAGAAATGTACAACATCATTATCAGTCTTAATCAGTGAATTTATCTCAGAGACAGCGGTATTGAAAATCTCAAAGCTGTTGATGAATGTGAGTCAAATTCCCACTGTGAAGACCTGGGTTCACAACTTCATAGAGGAAGCTGTCGCTGGCCCATCTATTACAGAGTGGTCTGAGATAGAGGGGCAGTGTTCCTACTCCCTTCCATAAATTTCCTTTGTACAAAAGGAAATTATGGCTTAGATATTTGTTTCTGGAAACAAGATCACCAAACCTCACAGATTGCAATATTTCTTTCAGCCTTCCTTTTTATAATTTTAACTAGATTTGTAAGCCTAGTAAAGAATTTGTATAATAATTTAGTCCAGTTGCTAATATGACAGATTATTATCACACAGGTCAAGCCAAATCCAGATTTTTACTCAAGTAAATAATTGGAAAAGATCTCTGAATCATCCTAAAATGATTAGAATGCTTATATCTGTGATATCCCTGCTTTAAGGAAACAATTACTTTAATAAGTATCTGCAATACAGCATGTATTAATTTAATTAAGAGATAATATGAATCGAACAGAACATTGTCACAGGATAATAGTCTTTTGCTTCTACATGAATGCTAACGCATATGAATAAATAGTAAAGGCACACTGAAACATTTATTTTCAAAGAAGACACACTTATGTGGTTCTATTTAACTGTAATCATTTCTATTGCACCAATAGTTGTATGTAAATCTAGAGCTTGACCTACATATAGGATAATCTAGTGCTTGAAATATCAGGAGTTATTATTACTATTATCAGGAGTTATTATTACTATTCTGCTTAGAAAGACAACAAAGAATGTTTGTGTCACCTAAACTCCAAGTTCCCAGTTTTCAAAAAAGGTATTTCCCATTTTTTCCATGATTTTTCCCACTCACTTTCTTGATTTTCCTGACTCATAGAAATCACAGAATCACAGAACCACAGAATCGCTGAGGTTGGAAGGGACCTCTGGAGATCATCCAGTCCAACACCCCTGCTCAAGCAGGGTCACCTACAGCACGTTGCACAGGATCATGTCCAGGCGGGTTTTGAATATCTCCAGAGAAGGAGACTCCRCAACCTCTCTGGGCAACCTGTTCCAGTGCTCTGTCACCCTCACAGTGAAAAAGTTTTTCCTCATGTTMAGATGGAASTGTCTGTGTTTCAGTTTGTGCCYGTTGCCTYGCGTCCTGTCRCTSGGCACCACTGAAAAGAGTCTGGTCCCATCCTCTCGACACCCTCCCTTCAGATACTTGTACACRTTRAWAAGATCTCCTCTCAGCCTTCTCTTCTCCARGCTAAACAGGCCCAGCKCTCTCAGCCTTTCCTCATAAGAGAGATGCTCCAGTCCCCTAATCATCTTTGTAGCCCTTCGCTGGACTTGCTCCAGTAGTGCCACATCCCTCTTGTACTGGGGAGCCCAGAACTGGACGCAGTACTCCAGATGGGGCCTCACCAGGGCTGAGTAGAGGGGGAGAATCACCTCCCTCGACCTGCTGGCAACACTCTTCCTGATGCASCCCAGGATACCATTGGCCTTCTTGGCCACAAGGGCACATTGCTGCCTCATGCTTAACTTGGTGTCCACCAGCACTCCAAGGTCCTTCTCCGCAGAGCTGCTTTCCAGCAGGTCAACCCCCAACCTCTGCTGGTGCCTGGGGTTATTCCTCCCTAGGTGCAGGACCCTGCACTTGCCTTTGTTGAACTTCATGAGGTTCCTCTCCGCCCACCTCTCCAGCCTGTCCAGGTCTCTCTGAATGGCAGCACAGCCCTCTGGTGCATCAGCCACTCCTCCCAGTTTKGTATCATCAGCAAACTTGCTTGGGTTGCACTCCATCCCTTCATCCAGGTCACTGATGAAGAAGTTGAACAAGACTGGACCCAGTACTGACCCCTGGGGGACACCGCTAGCTACAGGCCTCCAACTAGACTTTGTGCCACCGATCACAACTCTCTGAGCTCTGCCATTCAGCCAGTTCTCA
Source organism: Apteryx rowi (assembly GCF_003343035.1). Taxonomy (NCBI): domain Eukaryota; kingdom Metazoa; phylum Chordata; class Aves; order Apterygiformes; family Apterygidae; genus Apteryx; species Apteryx rowi. Next base: position 840,648 of record NW_020449341.1, on the reverse strand, counting down.
ATCCACCTCACTGGCCACTCATCTAACCCACACTTCCTGAATTTACCTATGAGGATGCTGTGGGAGACAGTGTGAAAAGCCTTGCTGAAGTCAAGGCAGACAACATCCCCTGCTCTCCCCTCATTACCCAGCCAGTCATTCCATCATAGAAGGCTATCAGATTGGTTAAGCATGATTTCCCCTTGGTGACTCCATGAAGACTACTCCTGATCACCTTCTTTTCCTCGACTTGCTTAGAGATGACATCCAGGATGAATGACTCACTTTGGTGATTCCTACCCAGTAAATGTTGTCATAGCCTTGTCTCACCTATTCTGAACTTACCAGACTGTGGCAGATATACTGAAATTTTGTATGGAAGACATAATTTAATCTTTCCATTAAATATCTCTCTCTAAACCTCAATGCTATTTTGTTATAATTTCTACCATGTTAGCAGTATTTGATTCAGTCTCCTTTGCTGTGCCCAAATATATAGCGAGAAGACAATTGCTGCTTAGATTTTCAGTATGTAATGATAAACAGCAGGCCAACTGAAGAGTTGACAGGAGGGGTTTTCTTCACTTCCTAGGATATGAATCTATCATACAACTGTCCTCATAAATTTCTCATGTTCCATTCAAAAATGGATTATTTTTCTGGCCCACATGCTGAGCCTTTTGGAACCCTGCTCTTGAGATGGTTAGATAGCTTCTAATTTCCAGGCTGAATTCATTCCTCTCCAGTGTACACTGATTTGTTTTATGCCAGTGCTGTCCATCATTGTAAATAGCTCTTATCTCTTTCTGCTATTTACTTCATGTGTGAACAGTCTTTAATGGCATTTATTCTTAATTTTTATCTGGAAAATAAAGCTCTCCTGTAAACTTTTTCAGGAATTTTGCCATTATTTTAATAGCAGTACAGAGCTCTCTAGCTTGAAGGTACACTATGCCTGTAAAACCTCTTAAACCACCTTCCTCAAAGGAATTTGACTCATATTGATTCTGTTGTCTCCTTCATGTCCTTATTTCTCTGCAATCTCACATGGCTTTAACAATCCCAAGATACCTTCTTATCTGCCTTTATTTCTATCTTTTCTGGAGAGTCTGTACCCTACAACACCTGTGCTCCACCATGTTCCTATAATATTCAGCTGCATGCCAGGATGTGGTTGCAGGAGGAGGTGACAATGAGACAAGTGCAGTTAGTTCAGTAAATAGAGTAACTGTCATTACAGGGAGTTTTCTGAAGGATTAAAAAGAACAATGCAATGAGTTGATTCTAAGTGTTTTTCTCATAAACAGAGCATACACAGGGGAGAGTACGGTGGTGAATGAGGAGCAATTGGATTAATAAGGAAAGAAATGTCTTTTATGGGCCTAAATTCTTTGCAGAATTAGGGTTGCTATACAGATGGTGTTATTCTGTGTCTGCTCAGCTTGCAGGTACATACTAGCTCCTAATTACTCCTTGCACAGAATTCATTCCAGTCTGTTCTCTTAGGGAGGAATTGCAAAGGCACTTCCAGTGGGACTTTAACATCTAAATCCCTGGACTGATTTTGAAAATCCAAAACAGAGTATCAGGCAAGATGCTTCAGAGTAGGAATCTTCTAGAACAGAAGATTGCTAACAATTCCCTCTTTTTCATGTCATTGTTCTTCCAGACCCTAGCAGGTTTGTGTAACTACTTGATATCGTTACGTGAAATGCTTAGATTTTCTTTTTTTTACTTTTGAAGTTTTCTTTATTCTTATTCTGTGAAAAGCATCTTATTATTTATGGCTTTATGTCACCTCAAAACTCAGAATCCTCCAAAAGTCACTTAATGAAACTATCATATTCTCTGAATACAAACTGCCAAACAAATGGCAAATCAATGTTTAAAATAGTTTAGAACTGATAAGTAAACATTAGTATGTATATTGCAAATAACTCAAGAATAATCTTAGTAGGATTACTGTGCTGTTTTAATAAGGAATATGTGAGAGACCTGCATTTCAGAAATCGAAAGAAATAAAGACACTTTGCCACTTATAATCTAGATCAATACAGAGTAATTAAAACAGTAGTTTCCTACCCTAACTAGAGAAGAGCAGCTCCTGACATAGCATCAGTTCTCCATTCTTGTGGCTTATCAGCCAGCTGCTCAATTGATTCTCTATGGTTTGGGTGATCTCTAGCCAGGGAATAGAGAAAAGCTGCAGCACGGTTGCGAAAATGTGGTTTGACCTTCTCCTTCTCTCTCATTTCCAGTTAAACATCCTGGGGAGTAAAGTGACCCTGCATTTTGGGGCACCCCAGCACCCATGCAAGGCAATATAGTTCCTGCTAGGTTCACTGTATACAGAAATAATCCCAAGGAACAGGTCTGAAAATATATGGAATAGATTCTTATCTCACATTCACTAGTAAAATGTCAGAATAACTCAGTTATAGCCATCAGTTTTAAACTAGACTTACATTGCTGAGATAGATATCTCCACCCTGGATTTTTTTTGTCTGAGAATTCTCTATTACTTTTTGTTATCAACAAATCTAGTCCTAAAATATTGTCAGAAGACCTTTGGTTATAACTTAAGCCTCTCAGTGTGTGAAGAAATCTGAAGTAAATAACCTAGGCAAAATGAAGTTAGGAATAAAATAAGAAATGTTAATCTCCTCCTTCTTTCTGCATACAAACAGTAGATTAAAGATTTCTGTCTTAATGGCAACTCCTTGAAGCATTTCTGTTATTCAATTAGAATGCATTGAGCAATAAAAAATGCATGGCATACACAACAGAAGTAGCTAAAAAGGCTAATTGGAAACCTAGCTGTTACAATGACAAATGGCTCCATCTCTTGCTTTTAATTCATATATCATTATATATCAATAGGGACTAATTTGTAAAATGCCTCACAGGCTCTGATTGACACTAACTGACTGGCTAGCTGTAGCTGCCTTAATGATAGACATTTGCAACAGTCTCAAAGGTAAAAAGATCAGTATTAGGCAACCTCTGATATAGCTCACTTTCAAGTTTGGGTCTATGAAGAATAATAAGCTACAGCCATGGAACTTAATGTGGATTACTTCTCTCTTCCCAACTTACATGTCATTGGAAGGATTCACTTTTGCCAGAAATATTTAACCTCATTATAATTAAGGGCATTATCTTCAAACACAGGTTCTTCAATTAATGGTTTTGGTTTGTCAATGTAATTATTGCAATTGGTTTACTATGCAAATTCTGTGACTTTCTGAATCCATCTCATACAGAGATTGTTAAGCCAGTATTATACTGACTGTGCCAAGCTGTTCTTTTCTTCCAAAAAAATGAATTATCACAAAATTATCCACAGAGGACTGTGCTAAGATCATGTCTGACAACCAAGAGTGTGGGACCAAAAATGACTGTATTTTACTTCGTGGAAAAAAAGTTCAGAGGATAGGATATTCCTCCCATCAGTTTTAATTAGTTTCCTTCCTGCAAGAACTGACATCCCCCCTCCTAGGTCCCTTCCCAAGAGCTTTGAGGCTCCATCATGACACTAAACTTTCACCAGCCCATTCGATGAGTTGCCCTGAACATACTACACCAGATGGAGGAAATTAAGGGAAAATACCAGCTTCATGGCATGAGCTAAAGCCCTAATACCACCACTCTTTCCCTCACATCTCTTTTTATCTTCTTTCTCTTTTTTTTTTTTTTTTTGGATCTTTTCTCCTTTTGTCTTTGGCATAAACAAGATCGTTGCACTGTCACGCTATGAAGGTTTGATAGCAACGACTGAGACAGTAAAATAATAATAATAAATGTTTATTTCCTCACACAAGTCCTTGGATTAGTAACGTCCATTAAAATAATGCGATTACTAATTTAGAAAGGATAACACAAAACCATCAGTTACTAATTTAGAAAGGATAACCTGAAACCGTCGATTACTGCGTTATTAATTGGAAGCACTGCTTATCCCTACTTGAAAGCTAGCTTGTTCACTCTCCTAGTGAGAGGACTCTCAACCTCAAGGAGTTACTTTAACCCAGCGTCCCGGGAAAAGGGGAGAGGAGGGAAGGGAAGGGAAGGGAAGGGAAGGGAAGGGAAGGGAAGGGAAGGGAAGGGAAGGGAAGGGAAGGGAAGGGAATACTCACGGTCCAGCCGGAGAGGATGATCAGGTCAGGTTCCTGTCCCTGCTCAAACTCTCCTAGCTCCCAAGTCTCTTTTTATACGGCTGGGGCTCTGGGCAAACACTGCTTTTGCTGACTTTTTGCGAGTTTCACAAGCACAGGACTGTCTGTTTGTTTGCTGGGAGGACCCTGCTAGCGAGGCAAGACCACAATACCTCCTTATTGTTTCTTCCCGTGCAGATTCCAGGTGGCAAACTTCTTCAGTCTTGCTAATGCTTCCATTCCGCAGCCTTGCGCATATCAATCCTTGCGCTTATGAGTTGGTAGACTTCTTTAGTCCTGTTAACTTCTCTGTTCAACAGCTTTGCACTTGCCAAACTTCAGTCCTGTTAACTCTTCATTCGCCCATCAAAGATCCTGATTTTGCCAGCCAAAGCCTCATCTCGTAGAGGTTGCTAAACAAATATTTTGAAATAATCTGCTGCTGGTAGAGGTTTGCCCCATCCCCACACAGTGACTTTGGTGGGTAAGTATTTCATCATCTTCTGGCTGACAAAAGTAACCTCTTCAGGCAGCACGGCTGTGAGCACAAGAAGACGTGTGTCTTCAGTGGGGTAAGCAGCCACGCCAGATTAGCCAGAACAGCCTCTCAGTTCACACTGTGTCCTATTCTAATGAACTGAGGGCACCAAGCTCAGAAGCAGAAGATGCATTTTCCTTTTTCGGTACTCTTTTTCATTTCTTTTKGTCTGTGTTTATATTCTTTTGTTCTGAAAACACACACTGCAACAACAGCATCTACCTAAACTGCCTTTATTTTTTTTTTCTTTGTCCCAAATGGACAGCTATTAACATCTAGAAGGCTGACATATAGGGAGTTTATTTCTAAAAGGTCTAGAGAAAAAGCAGAGAGAAATAGAAAAATGTTGTTTAAAATTAGTCTTCTTCAGTTCCTTACATGCCATACGATTTAACTGTTTTTTCTTCTCATTTTTGTATCTTTAATAAAAGTTAAAAATTTTGAAGTGTTTATTGCCCTGGTGCTTGAAATCCTGAACTTAGCTGTTCACACTATTTTTCAGTGACAAGGTCATGAGAACAACTTTTTAACACTCAGCCTACTTATTCTATCTGAATTAACACAGTAGTATTTTATTTTTTCTGGGTTTTATACTAGCACCTGTCATTGTACTATCCAAGCTCCTAAACATTCTTTTTAGGAGAAGAATGACATTAAATGACTTTAATAACATGCTGGATATAAATTAGTCTTATAAAATGGGTATTTTAAGGCTTTCAAATCATAGTGCCCTTCCTGCTTTCAGAATCCTACTAACATATGTCTTTCCTCATCTGTTCCTTGTAAGRTTTAAAATTAATTCTTTTCTTTAAAAAATACATCAGAATTTCAATTCCTCTTTCTGTAGTCCTTTGTCCACCACAGGAGAAAGGGTTTAGCTTATCTAGATGCACATATATCTTGCTCACACATCAACTTTTTATCTCTGGAACTGTAAAATGCTGATTTTCAGAAAGTTTCATCATTTGAAGGAAGCTTTGCTTAACATCAGTAAAACTCAGCTATGCTCAGAAAGGTTAACCTCAGGAATGATACTCTGGGAGGTGTGGAGGCGTTTCCCTTTTAGAACATTATTTGTGGTTCAGCAACTGCTCATTGTTTTGCAATGGTGTATTTGGCCTCAAAAAAATAAATTCTAACAAGAACCATTCCCTTCAGAAGACAACCTCCAGCACCCGCTCCCAGCAGGGCTGCGGTGACTGCAGTGGTGGCAAGACAAACTTAATCCCAGCTGTTCTCCATGGAAGGAAAATCCCAAGAGGAGGAATGAAGTAACCTCACTCTTTAGGATAGCTTTTAAAAACAGAAAGACAAGGTTTAGTCACTTTCTCTGAGGCTAGATGAGTATTAAAGTACTTGGTGCAAAATGGCACAATAGGTATGGCAGGAAAACTGAAAACATCCCACATTATCTCTAAACATGGCATTGTTTATTTTTATTATTTAAATCATTAAAGAATGAGGTTGAAATTAAATCTTTACCTCATGCAACCTGGGAAAGTTTTTCAAGCATCACCCTTCTGGGAAAGAGTTGGCAACCACAACCACTTCTTCAAAACCAGCCCTTTATTTATTTGTCTTCTATGTAAATTAACAAAACAATATCTATTGCCCTGCCTTTAACAGTGAACACAATTAATAATAAATAATAATAATCTTACCTGAAGTGAATTTCTTTCGCTTTGCTTTTTGATTTAGTGAAACCTAAATTTAATTTCTTGCATTTCTTTTCTGCACATCTGAAGTGAAAATATAAATCTGTCCCAGCTCCCCCTTCTTTACCATCCTAACAGAGCAACCTAGAAAGGGAGATATTGACAGGAACGTAATTTTTAAAAGAGCAATCAGATTTAAAATAGGTATGCTCTAATCTAATCATCAATCTTTCTGGAGTTACATTTATGGGAATGAATTTTAGAGAACAAGAATTCAAAGCATGAACTCAAAAAATGTTCATTTTGTAAAGTAGCTAGCAATAAACTTGCATTCATTCATCATGTAGGTGTTTACAGGAGTAAAGTGGTTCTTCTGAGGGCAATAAGGAGATTGGGGGAGAATACTTCAAAAAAAGGTATCAGCACTCTCTAAACTCTCTTAAATGCTAGACTAAACTAAAACTTCAAAGTCTGCCAAATATTTGCATGAAAGACATAACACCATTCAGAGATAGGAAGCATTAATGAAATTGTCACCAAAATCGGGAGAAAAACTCCTTAACACCAATGTAGCAKTAAGAAGCAGGCATTCTCTTTATTATGGCACCGGGTGCATGGGGGATAGCTCCACCCAAAGTGCACACCATGTGTCACATCACCTGAAGTTTATATTGCTCTATCATATACATATGCATTAAATTTCCAGGAATGATTATACATATTCATTCTATTTCTTAGAACTAATTACTACATTTACATAATCATTATGCATGCGGTCTGAGTCTCTGGGGGTCTTCTGTGGGAGTCTCTGGTGGTCTCTGGTGGTCTCTGGTGGTGTCAGAAGAGGTGTCACTCAGCGTCTTGCCATGAACTTTGCTCTACTTTTCCATACATGGTCTCAGCTTGGCCTGCTTCCTTGTTTGAGAAAAACTGTCTCAGTCCTAATCTTGGCTCCAACTGGCTTCTGCTGGTTTATCTGTACTTTCTCAGGATGTATGGGTCGCAGCTGCACCTGTGTCCTTGGGTACGTTTGCCTGAGGCTCCTGTTGAGACTTCTTCTTGTCCGAGCTGGTAACAGTTCCCCCATTCCCCCCCGCTTTGAGACTCTTTCTTGCCTGGGGCCTTTGGTAACAGTTCCCCCCTTTGAGACTTCCAAAGTATGATTTCTTTGGGAGTCTCACCTAAATTTTATAATTKTGATAATACTTTCGATTTTTAGGGATACATAGTCAGGTACAACACAATGTAACTAAAGGTGAACATTGGATCATAATAGGCCTTTGGTAACAAAATGAATTAATACATTTAATAATCTGAAGACTGATTATTCATAAGGTTCTCAGGAGATGTTGGAGGAGAAGTCTTATGTATCTAAAACTCAGCTCTCAAATATATCTTATGGCCTGAAGCTAGAAGGAGTGCTAGAACAAAATTTAGAGGTTTTCTCAATGCCAAATAAACTACTATGCTGGGCCATGATATCTTGTAAGACTGGTTCGTAAAGTCTGGAAGTTTTTAAAGTCAGTGTAATAGATATGTAAAACATGCATTTAAGATTTTACTAGCCAACAGGAAGGGTAGTTTGTCCACAATTGCTTCTCTGAAAGAGCAAATTGGAAAGCAATATTTTTCTTGTCTTTTAGCTGCCTAGGCAGCTAGACTGATGAAATCTCAAATTCAGCAACTTAGCTAGATGTGTGGTGCAATGGGTATCCCAACAGAAACTTTTTGGAGAAAAGGCGTCAGCTTTTGGCACAACAATTCTGTAGTGCTATCTAAACACACCATCCTTCTCCTGTCCCAGTAGCAAAGCGGATGCCCCACTCCTTTATCATGCTATGCCCATACAATCAGCTGAGGAAATGCAGGAAGGACTATTAGGTGATTATTCCTTGGGGAAGAGGCAGAGGTGGAGGAAAGAGAAGGGTTTTGAAAAAAAGGGAGAAAAGCTGCTTTAGTGAGGACAAAAGGAAAAAGCTGCAATTGTTAGTGGGAGGAGGATGAGATGGGAGCAGCTTTTGGCACCGGAGGGACTGTGGTGCCAGACAGACTGCACTGGGCAAGGTGGAAGGAAGAGCAGCTACCTGAGACATGGACTTGGCTATGGCCACTACCTGAGTTAGCAGCAACATCAGTAGGTAAAACCACCTGAGCCTGGACATGAACTTGAGGCATTRTCCATTGTAAGATCAGAGAATTAAATACATACCGAAAATAACCTAATAATGAGATTCCTTGTGACAAGCAGTTAGCACAGTAAAGATAGGAGTGCATACTTAGCAGCTTATGAGAGATATTTAGAAGGCGAAGTGAAAGATGTGTGGACTGGGAGCCAGAGAAAAAGTCTAAACCAAGAGCTGGAGAATACAAACAGTAAAGGCACATTTATACATTTATCTACACCCTCATTTTAGCTGGTCAGAAAAAGTTTTCACTAGGCACTGAAACAGATGCATTAATTCTCTATGCTTCCCATTGTCAGAGGAGGTTGAACTCAGGAAGGTGATTTGACACAGATAAAAATCAAACCAATGACTCTGTTGCACCTTACAGTGTCAACACACAAGATCAAATCTTAGCCCTGTGGAAATGAAAAAGAATTCTGTACTTCTTAATTACCTGAAGGCACTTCTGAAACTCATATAAATGTGCATAACTCTATTCCACCTGAATATCAGACCTTTCATATACAATCGTTTTTCATTTTAGTTTTGTGAAGTCGAGAAATATTTTCTTTTGACTCATCTGTAAAGACCAATTAATTTCCTAGCAGAAAAAGGGGATTAGAAAGAAGTAGCACTCCACTGAAAAATCAGGCTATACAAACTAATGCTATGCTGACAAACTAACGCTATCAGTTTCTACAACCTAATGCCACCTAATGCTATGCCAGACTCCATGGATATTATGTGTATTTGTTGTCTTTTTAATTGCCACTGTATGACAACTGTATAAAGGTATATAAAGGCATAGGCATGTGGATGGTCCTGTGCACTTTGTGTATTTTGTGCGAGCTTGAGGAAGGGAGCAGAACTGTAGTGCTAAACCTTTACCACCCCAGAAAGGCAAACAGGAATTTTTGCAGTAAATTGAGTTGCTTTGTGCCCTTTTTGTAACTGCTTAAGAGAGATTCATTTTCACTCCTTGAAGAATAGTAATGGATGAAAGAAACACATCTGTAGAGTGCTTTTGATAGCAGGGTAGGAAGCATTTACATTGTAATCTAACTGTGTGATTGCAGATAAACCAGAACTGATTTAACACTAGCTAGTTCAGACACCAATACCTGTGTAAGGTACCAGTACTCTTGAGCTTGGTCTGGCAGCATGACCCTAAGTTAGGAGTTATTCTAAGTAGATTTTTCCAGCTTGTCCTGATTCCTTTCTGCCTAATGATGCACTGTGTTATGGAAACAAACAGAATAATCCCTGGAAAACATTTCTTGTATGAGTTTTCCTAACACTTTCACTGCGCCACAGTTTTCTTTCAGACAGAAAGATACAACAATCATTATACAGCTGGAATATAGAAGGAAAATGTGGTCTGTTATGTATGTGTTTCTGGGAACACAGAGACATAAGCAAGCTAATCTAGAAATTCAATGGATATTTCTTTCCAGAAAACCAACTCTTTCTTGGAGCCTTAATTTTGAAAGGTAGGGAGAATTACTTGCCATAATCCTAATGAAAGCCAGAAAGCGTAATTACGCATTTCAAAAGAGAAAGCAGTCATCAAAGAATTTGTAGTTAAAAGTCTCCTTTCTAAATAGATCTGGTGCAACCAGAATTTGTGACCATCTATAATGAAAATTACATATCAAATTGTATAATTATGTGTGATCTAGAACCTTTTTATGTTTATGCTTGCAGGACAGCTCATACACACACACACACATATACACACACACAAAGAATATACATAGAAATTGGTGATATGCGTTAATGAACCAAATATTCAGGAAAGGAAAGGTATAGGGGGTGATGGAAAAGAAACAAATTAACTGAATATTCTGATTTTCAGAGAAGGTCTGTCCGGACCCTAGTAAAATTAATAAAATCTACAAGCATTCATCACTTTTGATTATTAGGATAGTTTCAAAACTGGAGGATATATTTAGGAATGTATCAATGAAAATCAGTAGGTCTTCTTTGCTTAAGTCAGTTTAAGCATTTTTCTGAAAATCTTATGAAAGATAGCTAATATTTGACACTACAGTTTGAACTCAGCCTTAAATCCATTAGAACCACTGAGCAATTGCATATAATAAGGAAGTTTAAAGCATTATGCTTTTAGCAATATTCAAGTATCAATGTTATAATTCAGAGTTCCTGGAACAACAGCCTTCTATAATATTTGGTTGTTCAAGTATTAATGTGACAAAACATAGAAGTGGCTTGACGAAACAATCCTATAGGGGCAGAAGTCCCACTGAAGTGTGAAAAATACTTACAAAGACAGGCTTCAGAGAGGATTTCCTCTAGGGATATTGCCAAAATTGCCACAACGTATTGTCACAAACAGAGAAGAATAGTACGACTGCTTAAATAAGAAATTATTCAGTCTTAAGCCTGCAATGTTTTCCAGGTCTGGAATGTTTCCAATTAGGAGCCAATGAATATAGGTTTCCATGGTGATTAGCTAAAATGTGGAATGAACTTCATTTCATGATAATTGCTACATATTTGCAGCTGAAGTGCATCTTTCAGTTTCAGACTAAGATTTTCAGACCCTAATCACGACTCTGGATCTGAATCTACTGATGAAACCTAAGGGCTATCTCCATATTTGTTGAGGAGGAAGGAGAGGTTGCAGTAGATCCACTGTGATTTTTGCTAATACATTTTTGCTAATACAGCCAGCAATGTGCCCTTGTGGCCAAGAAAGCCAATGGTATCCTGGGCTGCATCAGGAAGAGTGTTGCCAGCAGGTCGAGGGAGGTGATTCTCCCCCTCTACTCAGACCTGGTGAGGCCCCATCTGGAGTGCTGTGTCCAGTTCTGGGCTTCCCAATACAAGAGAGATAGGGAGCTACTGGAGAGAGTCCAGCGAATGGCCACAAATATGTTTAAGGGATGGAGCATCTCTCTTATGAGGAAAGGCTGAGAGAGCTGGGCCTGTTTAGCCTGGAGAAGAGAAGGCTGAGAGGAGATCTTATCAACGTGTACAAGTATCTGAAGGGAGGGTGTCGAGAGGATGGGACCAGACTCTTTTCAGTGGTGCCCAGTGACAGGACGCGAGGCAACGGGCACAAACTGAAACACAGACAGTTCCATCTGAACATGAGGAAAAACTTTTTCACTGTGAGGGTGACAGAGCACTGGAACAGGTTGCCCAGAGAGGTTGTGGAGTCTCCTTCTCTGGAGATATTCAAAACCCGCCTGGACATGATCCTGTGCAACRTGCTGTAGGTGACCCTGCTTGAGCAGGGGTGTTGGACTGGATGATCTCCAGAGGTCCCTTCCAACCTCAGCGATTCTGTGGTTCTGTGATTTCATTTTTTTGGTTTTTGTTTGGTTGTTTGTGTAATATTTAAAGTAGCAGTACATATCTACTTTGATTTTTTTAAATGAGAAGTTTTAATAGAAAATCCCTTCTTGCAATACTTGTGAAAAGCAGCCAGTACTTTGATTATCTGTCAGTAACACAGAGCTCCTTGTTCCTGTTACATTTTTCTCATAGCTTATATGTATGCTACAGTAATTGAATTTCACTATAGTTCTTTAATACCCTATACTTCTGTACGTTTTACATCACAATAAACTTGCCAGCAAAAAGTAACCGGATACCCTTTCACAATTTTATGGCATTGTGAATGTATGCAGCAATTAGACTGTAATAATAGGGTGTCAAATGCTTCTTTAATAGCAATTCTAAAAGCCATCTTTTCTTGGTGGAATGAGTGACTATTTACAAATCCGTTTATCTTATAAAGTCTGGTTGAAACCCAGGAGAAAGATTGACCTGCCAAATGAGGTCCTCTTACTGATTCAAAATTAAAAGGCCTCTTTCTCTGTGGAAGGAAGTTGCCATACTCCTTAGATCAGATCATCTCCAATTTTGGACAAAACCTTGGTTACTTTTTCCACTGGTCTCCGATCTCTGTAACTGATCATATAGGAAGAAAGTGCTTTCTTTCAACTTCTGATAATTCTTCCCTGAAAACATCTTTTTTGTATTGTTGAAGGATTAATATCAAGGAATTCTTTAGTGATCCATTCATCGTCATTGCTCTCAATCTGATTTCCACAGGTGAAACCAGGTGGAAAAGAATCACAGATTCCACCCTTGAGAAGTGAGAGACACTCACTCTGGTGTGGCCCTTGAACAGGACGCAGGAGTCACCTGTGTGACTGCTGAGCCCCAGACCCAGGTCAGTACGTTCTAAACTGTCAAAATCACAACTGTATGTGAACACCTAAATGTTGTTTTTCTGTTTTTTTTTTCCACTATATGCTGAATTATGTTGATATATTATGAAGCTGAAGATGTCTGGGAAGACAGGATGAATTTCACAGATCTCTGGCTTTTTAAAACCTGAGGTATATGTCATTCACTAAAGGATTAAGTTTTGTATAATTTGCCTTTGACTTATCTGTGTATAAACTTTTGATATTTTTCACACATACTTCAAACAGAATGGAGGATGGAAATCTATTGGTGATACACATACATCCTGGTTCTATTGATAGAATTGCTTTAGTGTCCCCCTAACTTTTAGTTGTGCCCTAGAGTCAAATTTATTATTAGAATTCATTACAAAAAAATGTTCAACTCAGCATGTTCTGCATGCACCTGAGTGATCTGCATACATGTGCTGACAAATGCTGGAAAGTGTAGTGTAGTGCTTTTTCAAGTAGTCAAGTCAATTTTAGCACAAGTGATGGAGGAACTAAACTGGCAGATTGTTATCAACAAGTTTTTCTCCAGTGTCAAAAGGCCTTTAAAAATAGCAAAATAAAATATCCATCTGCATCTCTTCATCCTTTCTCTCTCTCTCTTTTTTTTTTATTTTTAATAGAAAAAGGCTAAAAGGGTAGTTATTGCTCTAGAATAAAAGCCTCTTCATATGGAGATGGAAGAGTTGCTAGTCCATATTTTTCAGAACAACATTTTTGCAGGTTTTTTGCAGGCAAAAAAAAGTGTTGTTGCAGTTGAAACCACAATATACAATTTTTGGAGCAAGCCACTGGTACTCTTTTTATATATGACTAATGTGTTGCAATGATCAGCAAAAGGATGCACTAATGAAATAACAGCTCTCTTAATCACTTGATTAAAGTTGCAATAGGGCTGTATGCAAGGGGTTGTGAGCCAAATTAACATCTGGCACGTTATAAGAATAGGAAAAGTATAACTGAAGGTAAGTGGATGTCTTTGCAACAGGAAATTATGTTCCTCCTGTGATTATTTAAATTTATTTTCTGAATACTGTTAAACTGTTTTTCTTTAAAAATTAAAAAGCAAAGTGAGTATGTGCTTTGAGGAAAGACAGAAATGGAAATCATTTGTGTGTGGATTTGATCCTGTGACAAGCTTAGGACTCCACTGAAATACTGAACACACTTAGTTCTTATTGGATAGTTTGAACTGTAGATAATAAAACCTTTTTCTGAAATGTTTATTGAAGAGTAAGGAGATTATCAAAGGAATAACTTGAAACTGTGTGATGGCCTGGGGCCTGAGAAACCTGGGCTCTCTTCCAAATTATTTGGTTTAGCAATTGATGATTTTTGGTAAATATATATTCCTCTCAGTGATTTAGTGTCTCATGTCTAAAAGTGGCAGTCTATAGGGTTATCTTGTGGCACAGAACTTTGAGAACTACTGGTGAAAAGCAAACTGTAAGAGATTTGTAAACTATGGCCTATGTTTGCATATTTTCTACAGTTTATTTTTGTTACTTATTCAGTTACTTTGTAACTTATTTTGTTACTTATTGATCAGTATTATGTCCCTGCTGAAAATACACCAGGTGTCTTCATAAGCTATACGCAGCTATACAAAAGCATAGTTATATGCAACTATAGAAAAGCATGGACTTCTGTTCTGCTTCAAAAATATAATAGTAGAATTAGCAAAAGCAGCCTCTTCTGGCATCTTTCCTGAAAGAAGAAACTTCAAGCAAGTAAGTGGGGGTACCTTTTTTATATCCATGCATGAGATGCAAGTAGAAAAACGATAACAGGACCACAGGACCCTGTCAGACATTGTCTCTGAAAGCTACTGAGACTGTGTATTAATTAGGATTTGTCAAGTTTGATCATACACGGTAAGCTGTGCCTCTAAGGAGTTCCAGTTTGTCATGATGCCTTCCCAGCATGTATTTATGGTTGCCTTATCTTGTTATTTAAATTGAGAGCACTGAATTTGAGAGTGGAAACATATACTGGTGAAAAGTTGTAACACGGTTTACATATAAAACCCTCTCTGAAATCTTTTTAATGACAAATATGTTTATTCCTTCCAGTTATTAAAAACCTTTACCTCCTCCTATCAGTTTTTGTAAGTTGATTGAAACCTCACTTATTTTTCTTGATTCAAGAACTCCCAAAGCCCATAGACAGCCCAGTGAGTTCCTGTTTAACACATTTTTAATCTATATTCTTTCCCGCTGTCACACAGTGTTCTTTTGTAATCTGGGTTACAAAATATAAACACTAATGGAACATGATTATTATTATTAGAGTTCTGGTATTCTCATAAATATAATTCAGAGACGGAAATACATTTTTTTCACTTTGTATATGAAAGAAGGTATGAGATTTTCTGCAATACCAATTCTAAACTCCTCTTATTTCAARATTTGTTTAAAAAATTAACATTTTTCTCTGTAAAACCTATTGTTCAGACTCACATCCAAAATTCTGCTCATTTTGCAGAAGGGCATGATGGGTTTTGTCAGGAATGCATCCCTTAAGATCTGCACAATGATAACAACAAAAAATGAACATGAAACTCAACCATTAGCATTTACTGTGATGCTATTTATAGTGTGGATTGAAAATCATTGGGAAGGCCTGGGGGAGTTATTCTCATGTGATAATCACACTCCCTGTTGTGTCTCATTGCTTAAGTATTTTTCCTTTTCTGAATTTAAATTTAAGGGTGTTTCCTAAAAGCTATCTTGCATTTTCTTTTCTTGCATTCTCATTTGGACATTTCCAAATGTTTTTCCAGATTTGCATCCATTTTACCTTGTATTTTACTTGGCTTTATTTAATGTTAATTGTTCATGAGAAGGGTCAATGCATGAATAAATAGGAATTAACATGAGACAGCTAAACTAACATATTTAATGATGGCAAAAGTAGCATGCTTCAGTGCTGTGAACATTATTTCTTTTATGTATTAAAAAAAAAAGACATGATCAAAAAAAACAAGACAGAAGAAAAATAGATCTTAGCTATTTGCACCCCAACTTTGGTTCCTGTGTTTGGAGGTAGAGACTGAGGCTAGAGTAATGCGTAAGGTCTCTGAAAACTCCAGGCTGAGAATAATTCCTGTGACTCAGTAACTGAGGAAAACAGCAGCAGACAGGTTTTTTACAACCTTTACAGCAGTCCTGAGGTATGCTGGGGGCAAAGGCAGACAGGCTGTGGCAGGCATGTGATTGATCTGGGCCATGGCATTACCCATGAAGGGGATCATTGGGCATGGGCAGATGTCATTTCAGGCTATCTCTAGGATTGTTTAAGGTATTCAGAGGCTTATTTGTTGGCAGTGCAAGTCCCCAGACTGGTATGTAATCAGAAACAGAGTTGCTGTGCATCTCTTAAAGATGTTCAAAGTCTTCTTCAGAATTTGGCATCTAGTTCTTAATTCCATATCATTTCTAATAATTAGACCTAGGAAAGAGAACTAGTGTTGTTATATTATAATGTGGAATATGGTCACTGAGGAGTGCAAATTCTCTCTTCTCAGGCTCCTGTAGCATTTCCTGGATACTGATGCTTATTATAACCAGGAGGTCAGGTGACACTATTTTGTAAATTCAGTCACTTTCCGCTGCTTTTGGACTGACCAAGAACCATTCAGTATCAAGCTATCTGCTATGGCTCCACAGTATTGACCCTACTAATTGAGTATTACCACTTTATGTTACGCTTCTCCTACCTGTGGCTCAAAACAGAGAAAACAAGTCACCTGTGCCTGTCTCTCCCAGATTTCCCATTCACTGGAGAACTTTGAATGTGTCTAGTAAAAGCTGTTCTTCTTGCAAGGGCTTAGTCATGAGCTGTACTGCATATCTATGAAGGGGGAGTTAAAAAGCCCTACCCCTTTTTCTCTATATCACTAGTCTGTGTGCAAGACAACGAGCAGCTGTTAATGGCCAGTAACATCTACTTTGACCAAATTCTGTCTCCACCAGCAAACTCTTTGTACCAGCAGTGTGAAACTGAACTGGCAGAGAAGAGAAACAGTGATGCAGTCCCTGATGCAGCCCCAGGCAGGGCAAGTAAATAAATGTGCTCATTTACTTAAGGCTAACACTTCTTCAGTATTTTAGTTTTGATGGAAGCAAATGGAAAATATGTATGATTTCGATCTAACATAGAAAAAATGTTCAGTACTGAAATATTCGCAGAGTTTGGAGCTCTGAAACAACCTGATACAGATATTCGTCTCATTCATAACAAAATATTCAGCCTCCCTTTACCTTTTCTTTAGACTGATTTCTGCTCCTTCAGGATGTAAGGACAGGGTTCTCTTGGGACTGAAGGTATAGTAACTAACAAAAAATTTTACATCAACCATTATCTGGGCAAAAAATAGGGAAAGAATGCAGTTCTGATATAATTCTTTAATATTATGGGAACAAGAACAAAAATTCTCTGTTTTATATCCGCTGTGCTTGCATACCCAAAAAGCAATCCAAAACGTATACTCTTTCTAAGTGGCTAGACTGAAATAAATATCAAATGTATTTTAGTAAACACTACATAAGGTATTTCCTATTCTTTGCTGCCTAAGTAGTATATCTTAGAAGTCTCTTAATGGAATAATGAYACTCAGGCAGAACAAGAGAAATCAGGGTGCTTGAAGTTCAGTGGAGCTTTTTAATCTCTACCATTGCTTTTCTGCCTAGAACTGAACATCTGGTAGTCACTAATACATGAGAAATGAATTTCTTATTACTCAAGCTGTTATCATCTCTTACTAGAAAAGCTAAAAATATCATGAGGAATGCCCAGTGGAAATAAAATTTATAATCTAATTCAGGATGCAAAAGGGTTGACTTTAGAATAACACTTGGACTCTCATACGGTATATGAGGCACCATAAACTCTTCTCCTCTTACCACCCTAACAAGTTCTAACCATCTTTCCTAGCCAGTATTCACAGAACCTCTGGATGTGTTGTTTACATGTAGCAAACAACTTTAAAATGGTTTTCCCTAATGGAAGTGCAGATGGAGGATATAGCAGCTTCCCTCCAAAATGAATTCCCATTGCTCCCTCTTATCACGTTTCCTGTTGATATCTCCCACTGTTTTCTAAAACTGCACTTTCCTACAATCTGACTTTAATAACTTTTAAGAAATTGTATTTATCTACTCCTTTCTAGAGACATTCCCAACAATAAATGCCATGAAGTGTGTGATTGTTGCTGCTGCTTTACTTTCYCTAGGGATTAGAAAGTGAAATAAATGATGTCTACCTTCTTTAAAGTCTTTCTTTAAATCTGTGGAAGTCTAGTTGTAGAGTATAGCTTGATGATGTGCTCTATAACTCTAAACTTTAATGAGATCAGGGAAAGTGCATTCCTCTTGATCTGTAAGTACCTCCTCTTAGGGCAAAGTGAAAACTGGTGTACATCATTTGAAATGAATTGATGAATTGATCATCCAGCAGTTAGAGAGCTGTATCACTCCTTGCAATGGAGAAACAGCTGGGAGAAAGCATCCACATGCATGGCATTTGAATGAGGCTAGAAGCGTGTTTTCTTTCACTATTGAAGGAGCAAAAAACTAGGCTGCAAACACAAGAACACCAAACTATGCAAGAAAGTGTGGCCATGTGAGCAGTGCTTTAACACCAGCTTGGTCTCTTGTAATGCTTCCATGCTTGCATCTGTCAGCCAAATTTTCTAAGACTATTCTTGTCCATAGTCAGGTCCAGAAACCTATCCTTAAATCAGATTTTAACCCTGGAGGTTGCTCCATTGAAATACAACTTAAAGATATATTTGATTTTTCCTAAGTAACTTTTGCAGGAGTATATAATTTTCTCTGTTTTCTTCTTTGCTGAAGATGAGAGTTTCCACTGCCTGTGACCTCTGTACTTCTCTCATCTTTGAAGAGTTAGGTACAGAAGTGAGCACTCTATTGCAGAGTGACAAAACCCACTTATCCACAGAAATAGTAAACACTGTCCTTCTGGGTTTAGGCTTAGTGGAATACAAAGGTAACAAACAAACCCCTTTCGGGGAATAGCGTTTGAGTCAACAGCAACTAAACAACAGTGACCTGACAAGAGACTACTAAGAACTAATCCTTTGTCTTCAAAGTTTCATTTTCATTCCATGTAACTTTTTGGTTCCTTTTTAGTGGCAGTAAAAATAGTTTTAATAAAAAAATAAGATAAAGATACCTTATCTATAAGTTCAATCAGCTTCTACACCACTAAAGGCTAATGTGGATAGAGGGTAGGAGAACCCTCTGACTGATTTTTTAGTCAGTGAGAATTAATATAATTTTTTACATTCAGTTCTCAGATATCCCAAGACAGTTTCAGCCAAGCAGTCTGTGCATATTTAAAGCAGAGAGAGAGAAATAAAGATTTTAGGAAGAAATACAGCAGAAGTAAGTCAGATTCATGAACTCATTTTAACCTGGTGCAAAGAAACGCATGTCAAGTTGAAATCTTCAGTGATTTCAGCAGTAGGTAAAATACAAAAATAATTAACACAAGTTATAAAAGAAACCTTGTCAATATTAGAGGAGTCTTCATGTATTCTTCAGATATTCTGAGTCATAAGAATAATTTGAGCCCTACACTGGACTAGAATCTGGAATCCTGAGAAAAGGCTTTAAATGGAGGACAAAGTCACAGGACTATTTTTGAAGGGAATATTTCCATTTATCACAGTTCTCATGAAAGCTTTTCTACATCCTTCCAAACAAGTGTTTGATGACACAATTATGTGTGACGCAGGTACATTAACAGCACTACTCATCCACATTAAAGTTAAAAACTGATATATTTTTAGCTCTTTATAGGGAGAGCAGGACTTAGGTTCATAGGTCCCTTTGTGAGGTACAGTTAAATTAATATGCAAAATATTATACATTTCATTTTTGGACTGTATTTAATTCCTTGCAATGAAAGACTAGCATAGTTTTGTACAGCTGGCTAGTGGTGTTATAAGAAACCTTTTCTGTGGAATTTTTTGCTAGTCCCCAACACTGACCATCCCTTCTCCAAAACTTGATTCAGACTGATAAATCTTTCCTTCCTTTGTTAATTTTCTTTATTTTATTTTATTTTATTTTATATTTTACTCCATCTTTTGTTTAGTTCTTAATCTCCACTTCAGGCACAAATTTGAAATTCAGAGATGACCGTATCTTGCATTCTATGTTTTATTCCTTAAGGAGATTTGACAGGAAGCACTGAGGTGAGTGTTTTGAATCACTCAAATAAAAAGCAGAAAGACTGATGCAACTGTCTCATAAATTAGGCAAGCTACTTAACCAGCTGTAAGCAGGTAAGTGTGAGAAGACAGTCAAGGTCTCAAAGGGCTGAAGGAATTCCTAGCCCCATAATTTTCTTTGTCTAAAAGAGACAAACCTGGAAATTGGAAGAACTGGTGTTTTGTGGCCTGTGGTTTTGGGCCTTGTCTATATTCAACCTTATGGCTCCAACAGTTATTGAAGTTTCTAAAGTCACTGAAGAAACTATGGTCTCCATTTGAGAATACTGTACCGTAAAGATACTGTAGTGGAGCTGATAGCTCCTTACCTGGTACTGTGGTCATCCAGAGAAAAGCTGTTTGTCAGTAATTGGCTGTGGCTTCCCCAATATAGTGATGAAGTTATAAAAAGGCCTGCCTCAGGAGACATAAGGAGGCTCTGTGTGGTAAGAAACAGTAGCCTGGAGATATCCATGGGGAGAAAAGGCCTGTGACTAGTGTTGCCTGAATATGGTGAATGTCTGCAGTGGCAGTTTTGCTGATAGAGGCCGAATGAACTGGATGAAATTAATATGTCCAGGGTGGCATCCCTTTGCCACCAAGAAAATGTTAGCTTAGCCTGACTATTGATGGCTGTAGACCTGAGAGACCCCACCACCACATACTTCTTTTGCAGAACAGTTGTGTCATGCTTGTTACTATGAGACATTTTTGTGTCATGCTGGTCGTCTTCTGCCTAAGCAACCATGCTTAGGGTAATTGCATTGCTTATTTCTGATGGTCCTTGCAAGACAAAGCAATCCTCTGTTATTTGTCAGGCTATGTTTATAGGAATCCACCTGAAGAATCAAGGGCTGTTCTCCTATGGCTAAGGAAATATATTGCTCTGGGTAGTACTTAGAGGGCTTTCACTGGATTAACAGGGCTCAGAATTGTAGTAGGCCGACAGTTCTTCACAGATATTAACTGCCACCATTGCTAGTGCTCTTAAACAAGCAAGGTTAAAACCTCTCAGGGCAAGATGTAGCAGGTCTGTAGAATCAGGTAGAATTGCTTGCCAGCCTGCCAGAGCAGGACAGTGGCAGCTGCACGAGAAATCTTAGAGGGATATTTTGTTCCAGTGTTTCTTTTGTCAGATGATTTCTAAAGCTAAAGGAATAAATGATAAGTGCAAGGGATTCTGAGCTAGAATACTGAAATAGGGATAACAAGGAGTGAGAAACTTCATATCAAACTCAGTGACAGAATCAATCTGATGTTATGAAGATTCAGGAGATGTTTGAAAATCTGGAAGACAAAAGATCAAATTTGTGAATGCTAGGTTTTCCAGAGGGAAATGAAAGAGAAAAGAGGCTGTCATTTTTTAAATAAATTTTAAAGGAAACCTTTACAACAAGTATCAGTGCGCTTGTTTTTGCATTAAAAAGGCAAATCCTTCTGCTGACAAGTCACCAAGAATAGTGATAATAGACTTTTTGATCTTCCAGAATAAGAAGAAGGTTTTAAAATTTGCCAGGAAAGAGATGTAGTTTAGATATTAATCAGTGAATTAGCTGGGTTTTATTGCTAAAATCTGACCAAAGAACTGGTATTTTGGCTACAGGTCAATTTTTTTCAGCAGCAGTAGAATCATGCTCATGTCAAGTATCCTCTTTCCTGCCTTTCTTATGGTACTTCCTTGGAGGATATGGGCAGCCAGTTTATTTCTCCACTGTGCTGAATTCATGCAATAGCTTTGCTCCCCTTTTTATTAGGATATTCTTTAGAACATTGTCTCTTTGTAAAATTAGTGTGTGAGCTTCACAGCAGTCAAAGATTAAACATAGAAAGCATAGAAGGAGGTGCTGTGTTCCAGAGAGAGCTTTCCTTGGACACTGTAGGGAACACAGGGCTCTAACTTTAGATTATCTTAAAGGGATAGGTAGATAACACAGAAAATTCCGAATTCTGCATTTTCTTTGCCTTTGTCCAAGATCAGAATTGCCAGGGAGAAAATAAGAGTGCCAGCCTCCTCTTGCATATCCTGCATATCCGTACTGTATGTGTGTCATGTTCTTTTGGTTTTGCTTTTTGTCACTCATGCTTTCTAAGCATATTTTCTAGTACAACTGAGTTTGGTTCTTYAGTTATGAACTTAGCTGGGTTTTCTCTCAGCAGTGTGTGAGGTAGGCTAGTGATCAGGTGCTAACAGCAGTCATCTGTTGTTAACAACCAGTAAAATTGCAATTGCGACTGGAATTCCTCCACCTTAATGACACTATATTATGTAGCTGTCAGAACACTCAGGCACAGAATTTCTGTCACTGCTGGCTCACCCTGAACAGCCTCAAAATTTGCGTTTGTATTCTCTACATAAAATAAATGTGGACAGTATAAAGAACAAGCCATATATTTTTAATTTTGCTCTACTGGCTGTGAATGCAAAAATAGCAGCTTGATTTGAAAGGAGAACCTTTAAAGACTCTTTCAAGACTAAAGTGTTCATACAAATCACTGTGTTAATTATACATCCCCAAAATTATGCAAATAATCTTTATAGTGGTGAATTAATCAATGTTAATCACTTGAAAAATAGCTTTTAAGTGGTTTTTTTTTTGTAAAAATGTGTCAAAGTATTTAAAATTCTCATGGTGAGCTTACATTTTTATAGTCCTGTTTTATTACTTTCTAATAGTGACAGATGAATACTCCCTAAGTTATTTTGGTGTTGAGCAACAGACACAGTAGGTGGTCACAGGTGTAAACTTCTTACACTGGATTCCAGGTTCTTGCAAAGGTTTATAAAACAGTAATGTAAATATCACATCTTAATATTTCATTTCAGATGCCTTTGGCACAGCAGCAGTTGCCCTAGTTGAAATGCAGAAAGTACATTAACTGAGTGAGACGCATCCAAATGAGGTACTTGACCTCTTCTTTTGAGTTATGGACATAATTTGCTGTCTAATCTGAAAATATGGCTGAAAACAGTTCTCAAGACAGGGGCATGGGAATGCACTTGGATCAGAACTTTTCATTCATAAATTGTTTGACATACTCATATCTATCTACTACTTGTCCCCAAGGTGCATTTATTTCAAATTCTTGCTCTGGTGGAGGTTAGCACAAATCTAGAAAGCGAGATGACCAGCTCTAGATACTCACTGTGCCTCTCCCAACTCTACTGTAGCAGTAGATCTGCTCTTTCAGGCACTTGTAGCCCCATGTCTTATACAGACCCAGGAACCACAACGCTTCTACTATTCCAGCTGAGGCTATATACGCTCCTACCTTTGGGCCCCTGCCTGAACTCTGGAGTTCCAGAATTTTCCACTGTTTTGACTCTAGATTTACATAGCCCGAATCCTACACAGCTAGCCATCACAAGGCAGTGTGTCCCAGGCAGTCCAGAAGTTGCCAGCAGAAGTTTTCAGGAGTCCTCTCAGCCTGGACTTTAACAGCATGCATGATCTAATGCTCTGACTAGACAGTCAGGCAGATGAACTTGGAGTATTGTAACTGCTCCCATCCCCACAGTTAACCAAGGCTTAGGTGTTGGCTGTATGCAATGTCCTGGGATCTAGCCAAGACCTAAATGAAAATGATTAGCGTAAAATTACTATGAAAACTGAATCTTCTTTAGAAATTCCATGGAAATGTATTTGATGTGTGTAGGGGGAAATGTATCTCACACATTGAAGTTCATTCCTATCGGTGACTATGATGAGATATGCTTCTGTCACTGTGTGAGGCTACTAGCTAACACTCTGCTGTGTGTGGAAAACAGGATTTTGTACAGTGTAATGGGAATGGTCCAAAGTGTAAAACAAACAGATACGAAGTTTATATAAATAAACTGAAGTCAGAGCACCAATGTCTTGATAGTCTCGATTATGGAAATAAATTTCACTTTTACAGAGACAGCAAGGTTCACAACTAAATGTAATAGAAAAATTACATGTCCTTTTACATGGAAAATATCAAATAATCAAAGTCTAGACCTTCTGCAAAACATGTGGCTACTACTAAACATTCATTCATGCATTCATTCCATAAGCTGATTCAAATTCTCTGTAACTGTGAGATTACGGAAAGATATTTTATGAAGTAACTGAAAATTTAAACCATTTAATAAAATGATTGTTTTTCAGTACAAACATAACATATACATGCCATCAATTAAATTCTTACATTTGCAATCATTGATTGCGTATGTGATAAAACTATAAATGCAATATGAGTACATAACTTGCATTTTATTTTTAAAATTTCCTGTAGTTCTCATTTGCTTTAACTGATAATCTCAACACTGAAAATTAGACTCTAATTGAAAGGCTTTGGCCAGGACCCCTTTTGTAATGCATGAGTAACAGGTGATAAAAAGCTTATTTCATGCATGCTGTAGCAGGAAGGAAACTGTTTTCTTTGAAATATTCTTGTACTTCGTGGATGACTTTGGTTTGATGAATCACTGAGATGGTTAAACTTTTAAAGGGGTGCGTAATTTGTTACTCTGGTGCTGTCCCATTCAGAAGCAGAAGAATGCAGAAACAATCTCTTTCATGAATTGCCTCTCCAAACAGAACTGATAATTACCARAAATAACTTCCATAGCCAGGCATTCTGCATGTGGCATCACACACATATCATGGGAGACAGGTGCGCTTTTCCATAACTGAAGGAAATAGAATTTGTTTTTCACACTTTATAATGTCCTTTTTATTTTTCCTCCCAATGATGATTCACTGCTAGTGTACAAATGAAGACTGTCTTTTATACGTACCTGGCAACATTACCACTGCCAAAAGGTGGATTTATCTAGCATAAACTGTAAGAGTTTTTTCTTTCTCCTTTTTTTTTTTTTCTTAGTGCCTTTCAAGAATGTACTTAGTTCAGTTCCTTGAGCTATTACTTTGGGTACTATTGCTCTTCTTCGGGACTCAGATGAAAATTTTGTAGGATCAATTTCTGCTTTCTTGAGAGAAGACTTAAATCACATCAGACTAACTTATCTAGAACATAGTCTTTGGCAGTGAAAATAAATAGTTTATCAGAATCTTTCTGAAATATTTTTATATTATATATATATAATATATATATATTTATATCTTTTTATATGAGTTTCTATTCAGGAAGGAACCTCCATACCATTGTCTGACTCATCCCTGATCAAAAGGAATAATATGAAAGAATCTGTAAGTTGGGTTTTACACCTGAAGGTGAAGAAGAGCTTGTAACCTGATGAAATCCCTTGCACCCTGGATTCAGAGATTCTCATAAATGCTAGCAATGAAATCCTCACTGCCCAGCAATGACTGACACAGATGTTATTTTTGCAGATAACAGTCTTATAGTACATGAAGCATTAGTCATATCTTTTAAATAATTCAAGAGAATATTAATATCCTCCAACTGCCTTGCATGTAAGAGTGACAGGTGTGTTTAAATTAATCTCTTGAAAAAAACCCAGACTGTTCAAGACATGAATTTACTTCAGGAACACCAGCTTTAAGTGGCTGATCCTCCACTTCTTTTGACACCAATGAAAGAGTTGATATGCCTTGCATGTCTAGGCAAGGCAAAAGAGCTTTTGCTGTCTTCCTAATATATGTTGACTGAAGTCTTTTAGGAGGAAAAAAAGAATAGGAGCAAATTTATTTCCACGGACACTTATGTTAGTGGATCACAACTGGGAACATTAGTCTGAGTGATTTAAAAAGCCTATAAGACCCTGCTGATTCCTGCCGAGCACAACTGGGCAAATACGCAGGTGCTTTTTAAATAAGAAGAGGAAAGTACTGATGGAAAGAGTGAGGCAAAAAGGACTCATCTGATGAGTGTTGTAGAGGAAGTAGGGTGATGACGTTCAGAGTAGGCTTGTCAAATCAGATAGTTAAGGTGGTAGCGTGATCTGTAACCTGGACTGTGACATACACATTTCACTGTTTGCCCTGTTCTGCCTGAGTACGTTACTGCCCCCAGGACTGCACAGTACCTACATTTACATTGAGCACCTCTTTGCAGTATATAGGCTATATTCATGATCCCAAACATTAGCTTGAATTTGGTGATGTGTGAAAAACACATGTTCTGGCTGGATGTACTTCTAGCCCTGAGTTTGTGTAGTCTTGATGCTGTGTTGCTTCTGTTATTATTGCAGCTGAGCCACAGAGTTGCTTTCCCACAGCTGTCGTGCTTTGTTTCTTATCTGTAGAGTAGACAGACAACATTTTTTTTGTTGCTCTGAAATGTGGTGCATAGGAGTATTGTTAAATCTTCCCTCCACAGAAATTAAGTAAAACCCTAGTTAACTTTCTACTTCGAATTGACCCCCCGCCCCCGCAGTCAGCTGTCATCTAAGTAAAAGAAACAKGACTTTTCCTTGATCATTATAAAGTAGCACTGTTAGATGAAGTGCAATCCAAATATTCAAGGTACAGTTGTTTCACAAAACCTTTCACTACTCATGAGTTTGAGCAGATGTGTTAACTGTCCTGCTAGCTGAGGAAAGAGGAAGAACTACAAGCAATCAGAGAAAGAAAATCTTTAAGACACCAGGGATATAAAATGGCATTTTATACCGAAATGCACACTTCAAAAAGTGTCTAGGAAATTAAAATACACAATTAAAGATATGATTCTTTGCAAGACCCATAAAATTATCTCAAACAAAATCCTTTACCTCCAGGCCAAATCCCCCTTACACTGAAAACATTTATGTCCCAGTCTGGATTGTTTTAACAGTGGCACAATGGTTGAATGTACTAGGCTGCTGCTTGTGGCTGTACAGCCTTCACCCCACAGGGAACAACTGCCAACAGGTCCTTGGCAGCTGTAGTTTGTGCCAGTTGTACCAGAGTTGCACACAATTTCCTCAGACCCTGGGAATGCAGCCGTGAGCTTCCAAAAGTCCCCAATGTCCTTGCCTTGCATTCTGAGCTCTGTGGCCGTCGCTGAGGATCTCCGACTCTCTGTCTCCGGGGTAATATTTTTATTTTCCTTTAAACTGTGAATTTGGAAAAATTCATTTGGTTGAATTTGGCTGAACTGTCCCTTTAGGATTGTTGCACCCTTCTGCATTTGTTTTCTACTATTTCAGGGAGACAGGGGGAGGAGTAAGGAAGAAGCAGCAAGTCTTTTCAATAACTGCTTTACAGACAAATATTCTTTATGGTTTGCATTAGAAAGTTGACTTTGGACATATGTTGGAGCTTGGACAGGAATCTAATAAGATCGACAGTGACAAATGGTGATGTACTATTCAAGGAAAATTAATATATCTGCTATGCTGAGTGGTAAAGACATTAATGCTCAAACTGATTTCTTTTTTTAAAAGATCCTTCATTTTTTGCACAAACTTTTTCAGTGCAGTTGCAGCTGTCAGCACTGACAAGTTTGAATTTACTAATTCTTTCATTCCACTCATACTCTATAAAGAGACTAAATTGCCTAATGAAAAGCTCCCTGTTTAGATTTCTTTTAATAATGATCATAATAATAATAATAATAATAATAATAAAGCAGGTTCTTCATCTGCAATTCTGACTTTGATCAGTCCTAGACCATGGCTAGCATGAGGCAGAAAGAAAGAAATGGAAAGAAAAATTGTAGCTATTGTTAAAACAAGCATATTTTTCCTTTTAAACTCTACCTTTTCAGAAATCTGGTTGCTGTCATGTAATTTCTTTCCTRTAGCTGATACTGCTGAAATATTTTGCCTGCTTTATATTTTTTCTCCTTTTTCCTGTATCTGCCTCTCTATACACTTATGACAAATAACAGATGCCAGTATTTCCCAAGTATTTTGCATCTTAGGTTTGTGTATTGCTGGGTGGGTGACTGACTTTTTGGCACACAAAGGGTTAATTCAGTCTGGAGCCTTTCATATTTTAGTATTTGAAGAATGATTTTCAGTTGGACATAATCGTGAATTCACTGACAGGAGCTGATATCTATCCCATCTGTGGAAATGTATAACTCAACCAGATTCTGATGTCCCAGGGCAAAGAGAAACCTTGGAATGGTTAAAAAAGAAAAAAAAAGAAAAAAGACATTAAAAAAAGTACAGCAGAGGCACGCTATCTACAGGAACACTCTTAGAGATACTGTCCATACCACCTAGGGAATGTCTAGGATAAGAAGGCCTACCTAAAGTTGCAAGCAAGGACTGAGACTTATAACCTTTTTTTGTCTAAGCCTATTTCTACACTGCTGTTGTTTTTCCAAGCAAATGGTGCTTAGCTTGGAAATGGTTTTTATATCACCATGCCTTGATCCAGACTATCTGTTTGCAGAAAGACCTTGGCAAGAGCCAAAATCCAGAAGGACCTCCTGAGGTTTTGACTGGTATTAGTTATGAGAGGAATCCTTTGCTAATGTGACTGTGGGAGTTCCACAGTGCCTAAGAGCACACGATACATAACATAAAATATCAAGCAGAAAGATGAGTCATAAAATGGAAAAAAAGATGAGGTTTCCCTTTGGTTATGAAGATCAGACCCAGCAGATAGTTTCCAATGTCCCAAAGAGGGTTCTTACTAGTGAAGACACTTGGAGCGCTAATTTGATCCCATATTTTTTCGAAAGTTTTTGGCATGAGAATATGTATTTGTCTTTGCCTTTTAACATAGGTGCAATCAGGCTTTTCTCCAAAATTRCTTTTCTTTTCTTCTGTTTTTGGCAGGATGCTCTACTACGTAGTATAGCTGAATTTTATTTTATATGCTGATTTCTATTGAAATTGTTTTTGAGAGAGAGACTGGGAGACAAACTTAAACATACATCAGTGAAAATTTGGAACTAGGTCTGCAATTTGAAGTTCAGAAACAGCTCAGATATTTTGCTACGTCTTTTGTGTGACATATTTCTGAGTCCTGTGAGTTCATCAGAGAAACTTGGTTTAAATAAAATTTTGAACAAGCAGTCATTTTTTAACAAAAAAATTTCCTGTTCTCAAGCAAAACTTTGTCACAGAGTGTACAGTCGTCTTTCTTTGAAAGAACATTTTGGCCAGCCAGTACACCAGGTTCATTAGGATATTAGAACAGATCTCAGTCAATATTTCTGGATGAGGTAATTAATGTTATGTCAGAGCCCACCCATGTCTCTACTAACTAGCTGGCTACTTGTTATGTTATGTACACCGTTAACCTTGGACACAGCTTGTCCTGAGGGAAAAGACAATTAACGTGCACTTTTTGTCATTGCTTCCTAAAAAGGGTTGGATCCGGATATCCCTTCTTTGTTATCATGGAGGTTATCTGTAAGACCGCCTCTGAGAAGTTTCCCAGATATGAATGTAAATTCACAAGGATTGTAATAAAACAATACTAGTTAAGAACAGCAAGAATAAAACAGGTTAAAGGAACATTATGTGATACAGAACTGCTAAAGCTCATACAAATACAGTCTACATTGATATGCTGTAATAGATGCCCTCCCTGAACCTAGCTCATAGTAATATTGAGTACAGTTAGAGCAAATAAAATTGAAAAAACACTCCTAAGCAAAGGGTCTGCTGTAGTCTAATTTCCCTCCTTTGACCCTCTTCTCAGTCAGCTTACAAGAAGACAGAGTAGGGAATCTTGTAACATCCTTGCTTCCTGGGATTCAAATAGTTTTACAATCGGTGGGTCTTCTGATATTAAAAATGGTTCATAATTGAATCATACATCCAGGCTGAGGTGTCATCAGCAATTTTGCAGCATAATGTCTAATTGGGGGTATTGTCTATAGTGAGATGGAATAGTTAGTATAATAGATATTTTCCTTCATATCTGCTAACTTTCCATCATGTAGCTTTAAAGTAATTTCTTTTTGTGAAACCTAACCTATCAGATGTCCCTTAATGAGCTCAGAGTGTCAGCGTGATATGACCCTAGTGTGCTTGTCAGCTGTCCCCAGGCAGAGGCTGATTTGAATTCAGACTGGTCTGTCTACAGAGACAGGGCTTCTTAATTGTATTCTACATTCATCTGTCAATAGTTCACATTAAATCTACCACACAGTTTTAACTAACTCTCTCCTACACTTTAAAGAAGAAAATTTTTAAAGGTGCTATGTATGTAACTCTCTCAGTGAAAAATGATGCAGACTGATTTATGAAAATATTTAAACCTGTGTCAAGTTTCAATCTAAATCAGAAACGATACTTAGGTCTTGTTTAGGTCTACCTGTACTGTGAGTATGCCTTACTCTGGTCATGGTGATGCCAAAAATCTTGCACATGCTATTCATTACATTTCAGCCTGAATGGAAGAGAATTATTTCAGAGTGTGTAAAGGTACATAGCAGGTCACAAGAACTATATCTGTGACTGAGCAGGCTTCATGGGCACCAAAATCTGAATTTCTGCTCCTATTCCTACTGAAGAACATACGATCTTATCAGTGGAACTTAACAAAAGTCACATCTATATGTAACAGCATTCCTGAACTAAAAAAAAGGAGGGGGAAATATTATGTTCAGTGGAAACCAGTCAATGCACCAAACAAATACTAGTATTTTTTTTATATGTATCTCATAGCTCAGTGACAGACATCACTATAATCCCCTCTTTGTTTCTGCCTGCATTTTTACTTTCACCAGTATCCACAGATTGGGTATCATTCACCTAGCTTTATACCTCCATCCTATATTCAGTTCATACCAGTTGATTACTGGGTGTTTTCTGATAACAATATACTCCCAGGATTCATCAGCTATATCAGAATTAAGGTTAAGATTCCTTTCCTTGACCCTGCTGTGTTGCTGAGCATGCACTGAGATACAAAGCCCTTTTCTTTTGCTTAGTTTGATTTTGTAAGACTGAACTCCTAGAATTCCTCAGCAATGTGTTCGCAGATAACTTCAAACATTGTTCTGCATTTTCTTATTGACAGACGGTTTTACTCTGTTCCTCAAATATTTCCTTGAATCAGTATGAAAGTCTCTCCTCTCATTACCTAGTAATTTAATGTGATCTATTGTCTTTCTTTATTCCCTTTTTAACAATATCATCATGGCAACCCAGAAATCAGCTCATAAAGAATTTGTGTACACCTACTCTGATTATTTGAACAACACAACTTGTCATTTAAAAGTGGGAGTTAGTAGTAGAGCTTATCAAATAGTAAATCTATGACTTTTTCCTAAAATAAAATGTTCAAGTTATTGCTTTTCCTTGAATTTTTAGTTAAGACTCTCACTTAAATGAAACATTACCTGAGATCAAGGCACATGGTCACATGCAGACAGCTGTAGTAGCATAAAGCCCTTTTTTACTCTTCTGTTCAGATTTTTCTTTTCTACAAGATTGCTAATTTTTCTCTATCCAGGCAGGTAGAGAGTAAAGAGAACATTCATTTTATTATCTTTCAACTGACTTGTATAGCTCAGAAATCTTGTATGAGGAGGGAAAATTAACCTTCTGTTATAACTCTCTCCATTATCACTGAATCTGAGATCTGATCCTGGAGCAGTTCATTTAAGATGTAGCTTCTGTGGGTGGGAAGAGAATACCTGTTGCTTGCTTGAAGAACAGAGCCAAGAGCGTTTTTATATCATGCCTGAGACCTGATGTGAAGAAAATGAGGAGAAATTGTGTGTGTGTCTAGGTCTGGATATCTCTTCAAAGAATCAAAGAAAGTTTTTAATTTTTCATTATTTTTGTCTTTTATAATATGAAGGACAGAGAAAGGACGTTTTACAAAAAGAGTCAAAATTTCCATCCAGTTAGACAGGGTAGGCTCCCACTCATATGCATTCTGGGTCAGAATCAATATGTAAGCTAGGTCAAGGAATTAACCCAGGGAATTAACCTTT
The DNA here is from genome assembly GCF_003343035.1 of Apteryx rowi. NCBI lineage: Eukaryota > Metazoa > Chordata > Aves > Apterygiformes > Apterygidae > Apteryx > Apteryx rowi. The sequence goes on along the minus strand of NW_020449341.1, from coordinate 808,910 downwards.
AATCTGTAGGATGAAGAGCTATATATACTTTGTGCTGGCTTTCTGCATAATCTGAATTTCATAGACTAGTGAGTCAGCTGCTAGACTTCAGATTTTAACAAAACTTCTAACCAGCCCTAAACCTAATTTGGGGAACTTCCCTTCCTTAGTCTCCTAAAGAAGAAGCATAACACTCTATAATTTTCTGAAAGTGACATTTATTGTTCAAAGTAAAGGTACATATATGCACGTGCACACAAAATCAGAACCTTGTTTACCATAATCTGGCATATTTTTGCAAAGGTTGTGATTGTCTCCAATAAATATGACACACAGCTCCCCTGACTTTGCCCCCTTAAGAGGGAGCTATGTAAATCTCAATATGGTTGCCTAGAGCTATGCCTGCTGTAAGATATTTGTGCACATGACAGCTTTAGCCTGCTTTCCAGAATGAATGTGTTGCATCTGCAAGGGATACAGAGATTAGCAAGCAGTTCTCTCTCTGGCCGCTGGACTGATGTGTGGAAAAGTGATGTCCACTTGGATTCTCTCACTTCCTCTGCTCTTATATTTTAGTTTCAGAGTATCAGCCTATGATTGGTGATTGAGCAAAAAATAGCAGCAAAGGAAGTAAGGCATGAGGGCGAGAAGGCAGGTGGTAGGAGCTGAAAATGGAAACAGTGAGGGACAGAAAAACATACAAACACAATTAAACAAGCAGAGATGTCCATGGTCTCAGAAGCTTGCCTTATAGCCAAAAAGCAAAAACAAAATTCATCCATGGGTATTATCTCCAGTTCTCTTCTCTTATATACCCAAACTGAGCCTTATTATTTCATTTCACTTTGTATATTAATACCTGTGAAAGCAATCCTGACTTCACGGTAATGAATTGCTTTGTGCTTGATCTGTTCAGCATCAGCTGAGATGATATGTCTCACATCTCAAGCAAGTAGCCTAGCTGTGGAACTACAGATGACCCAAAATATTTAATTGTTCGTGGAAAATGGAAATGCTCCAGCAGAAAAAAATGAAGTAATTAAGAAAGACTAGGATTTTGCTTTAGTATCACACAATTTACTACAGTTTACTAACCGCTAAGCTATTGTGGGCTGCTGTTTATTGATGTGCATATGATTCCACAGAACATTTAGGCATTCATAAAACAGCATTTTTTGAAGGAATAAGGCTTTGTCTAAAATGTACTCATCAGCTTCAATGAGGAGGATCTTCTCAGGAAGACAGGCCTAGGCTAAAGAAGAAAAAAGGGAGGGTTATGGGAACAAAGAGAACAGCACTGAGTACTGAGCATGGAGCAGCCAGAGTTGTCAGTGCAAAAGATTTGTTCAACAGAGCTGAAGGAGAAAAGGGATGGAGTACTGATTCTAAGCTTTGACTAGAAAATGGCTATTAGAGCCATTTTTAACATTTTCAGTCATGCAGCGCATTTGAAGTGGGTTACAGCAGAAAGAAATTCTAATGGTGACTGTTAACTTCTGTTCAGTGAGTCTTCCCTTCTGCATCTTGTGCACTGGATAAACAGATTCYCTTGCTTGTACTTTGCCGCAGAGCCAGTTGCTTATATCTCCTGCGGGGAAGATGAGAAGTGCAAATGCCAGCCCATGTAGTGGAGAAGAGCTGACTATAGGTTCCCTGCTCAGAACTGTTTAAGATGGCATCCGATTTCATGTGACGATGACATTCATGTAGAGGCATGCTGGCTCAAGGGCGCTTTTTAGTTAATCTCACTTTCAAACTTGCAATAATCTTACAACTGTGGAATTGCAAGCAATGCAATCAATAGATTGCTCATGTTTTTCATTTATTATTGTTGCTTAAATTATTATTTTTTTTGCTGTAATATTGGTTAAAGTCTACTTGTTTTCACTTTTACAAAATTTTGTTTACAACCTCAGCTTTTTTAACCAAGTTTGACATTTTCTGTAAATTAGACCTGAAAAAAAAATCTGATCTTCTTAATATTTTTTTCATGTTACCTTGACACATTTAGATTATATAAACTATTACTATAGCATGTGTAAACTATTACTATTTACTTTTTTACCAGTGATCTTTAATACTTAGATGAACTTCACAGGTATGTGTCATCATTACAAATCAAAAAAGATCCAAAAAATCAAACCCCCCAAAGTTACCAGTTTTACAGGTTTAGAGTGGCATCTTTATTGGCTCTGTAATTGGGACTAAGAATCAAAATGGAGAAAATTACCTAAATTTACCCTCCCCCTTAGTTAGTGGTAAACCTAATAGGACCCTCCCCAAACCAAATAAGGCAGGGAAGAATGTGCTAAGCACCGAGTGTGCTAAGAATAAAGTTGAGCTGAGATGGATAAGGTTACTTTGAACTCTATATTTCATGTTTCCTGACATACACTCTAAAGAACTGGAATTATGCTAGAGAGGCTGCAGGAGCTCTAAACAGTTCTTTCCCAGTTCTTTTGCTTTTTGCTGCGTTTCCATGCTTTCCTGTCCTATTTGAAGCTGGGTATTTTTACCTTTTTTTCATCGTGTGCAAAGTGCTTAGGTTGTTAGAAAAAACGTGCAGAAGATTCACTGTGAGGCATGGCTATTTTTGTTAGATGCTGATACTTTGGACTGAGCTTTATGCATTGCCTTTGGAAGGCCCTAGGTTGTTCTGGGTGGGCAGGAGTCTGCAGAGGAAACAAAGTTCGAAGGGGCACAAAAGAAGAAGAAACAGAATTAGAAAAAACAAAGGACCTCCCTCCTTTTCATTCTGCAACTTCTGCAAGAGCCAGCAACCCAGAAGTATTATCTGAGCTGTCACAGTATACCTTGACCTTTTTAACAGAGTATCTCTTACCATCATCGTTATGGCCGAGATTACAGCAGAAGGTACCGTAACTATTTTCARATAGAATTAACCAAAAATGTTATATACTTTGACAATGTAATTGAGCTACTGTGTCAATGTGATTTATTGCTCTTAGAAAATAACATTTTTACTGCAGGGTCATTTACTTTTGTTTGTCGGATTGCTTTCTTCTTTTCTTTCCTTTTTTTCCCCCCCCTCTTTTTCACTCCTGTAACTAGCCTTTCTACTAGTTACTGAAGCTAGATCTTTGTGCACCTCTAAAAATAGCATTAGTCTCACAGGCAGAACAACACTGCTTAGGCAGTTCCATTAGTATGATACAAGAAGGGAAAAATCACATGGTTCCATCCTCCAGTCTTTACTCAGGTAAATCTCTGATAGTCCCTTATAATAGGAGATTTGCCTGGATCAGAATATGGGAGCTTAGCTGGGTGACCCTGATTTTTCCATAGGAGCACAGAATGTTTGTGAACAGTAAATAAAGTTATTGAAGGGTAAACGCTATCAGGACTGCAATTCTTATTCAGATAAGCTTCCAGGGGAGTCGGTGAAAGTTTTGCTGAAATAAGTGCTCTAGAGATGCACAGGAATGAAAGGCAATTGTATTAGCCAATAAATATATGTTCTAAAATATGAATATTTCATGTACTTTAATATTTCCTGACCATTCATATTTAGATAACATTTTAGATGCGTAACAATATTTTATCAACCACAGTCAGACAGGGGAGATGTTTAAAATGCAAACTTCTTCAAATTTAATATTGAATTTTTCAGTGGAATTTCATGCTAACCTTTTTTAATAGTATGGGTCACTCTACTGTTTATCCAAATTTCATAAAGACACTATAAAAACAAAAAAAGAAGGTTTTTAAACAGCATTCTGAAAGTTATTTTTATTTCACTTGTCAAGGTTATGTGGTGTTTCAGTGTATGAAAGAYGTACTTTTCATTTTCCATTCTTCATTGTTAATATTTGTAAGATGATCTGCATTAAGCAATATTAGAGACTGTACATTTTCTCCCAGAGGATCCAAATCAGGACTATGTCAAACTGCTTACAGCTCTTGCCTCATGTCCAGTTAGCGACAGTAAAGAGTTGATGTGGTTATGAGTGGTTTTTTTGGTCATCAGGTGGATGGACTTATAATTCACTTCTGGCAGCAAATACTGCCAAAACAGGTGGCTTAGCCTGACAGCCCTAATTCAGATGGTAGCAACTAGTTTTTTTGGATATTCTTAACCTGATTTGTTGGAAACACTGTTTATTTTGTAATTGTTATCAGGCAAATCCGTGAAATTTTATTTGTCTTCCAAAATGTGTGCATTAACACCGTTAAGTGTCAGGTAAGCTGTGTGGAGGTGCCTCTTGGGAGGTTCTCCATCTTTAGGGAACCCTGCTTAAAAATGAAAATTAGCAAGATTCTTAGTCCAAAATTAATATCAAACATAGAAGACTTTTCAGTAAGTAAATCACTTAGCTACACTGAATGTGTCTACAGAGGTGTTCTGCGCTGCTAAATCTTGGATTTTCTAATTGAAAAAGAGAAGATACCCCCCTAAAATTTTATATATTCATATATATATAAAAACATATATATATGTGTGTCTGTGTGTATATATATGTATGTATATAAAAGGAATAAAACAGAAAGTTTGACAATGTCCTTATCGTGCTTACAGGTAGCTGTTCCTTAGCTGTCATATTGTGTGTCTTTCATCTTTCTTTTGCCTGTGCAAGGCAATGGAGACTTCAGGTGGTAATGGATATCAGCGACACAGTAATCTGACCTTCAGTCATAGAATACAATTTTCTTTCTCTTATATTTGGAACGGAGTTATGCTCATTGTCTGATTTTTAAACTCTGGATCCATGAGATGGAAATTTTACCCATGGCAGAAAACTAAAAATTCAGCCTGGGGCTAATGTTTTACTGCAGATTATTTTCCTCTGGGGCTACTGCTGCCACTCAAAAGGCTGTCTGAAAATTCAAATCTAAACTTCAACAAACACATCATTGGGACAAATAGAAAAACAATTAAAATATCTCTTGTTTTCATACAAGTTTTTTTTATTCTTCCTTTTTTTTTTTTTATTACTGCTTCCCAATCTACGATTTGCTGGAGTCTTCATGGCTTGTTAGGATTAAACTACTTGTTCCTCGTGATAGGTATTCTTATCACTATTTTATGCTGTCAGCCACACATCAGACAGACTGTCAGACTACTTGCCCCTTGAGATACCATGCCTACATGTCAGACAGCAGTGCATAGTGACCAGCGTGCCTGGAGCCATGCAGGTCTTGACACTGCCATGCCCAGCCCAGCTGCAGATTTAGAGAGCGGTGGTCCAGCTCTGGCAGACTGGTACATTTGATACAGATCTCGAGGTATCTTTTTTCTGATAGCCCATGTCGATATCACGATCTTTTCAGCGGCAGAATACATGGAGATGAAGGGTGCTCTTTCAGTTCAGCATCACTGTAATGATAATGACACTAAATAGATGGAAAATGTAGCCACTGAGCAATGACCCTGGCCTGTTTTAATTGCAAGTCACCTGTGCTACCTATACGTTATCACAGCTACAGGTGGCATGGTGATCAGATATACTAGTGAAGTATACTTGGTGAAAAACAAAAGATCTGCAAAGATTATAGTTAACCTTAGAAAGCTGGCAGGACTTGGGTCTCCAAGTGATAAATATTTGAAAGGAGATTCCAAAGGATTTTCTTCAGCACCCTCATGTTACATTTAATTGTAACAACAGTAATGTCCTATTAAAATGTTTCTTGGGAAATTGCATAAAATTATGTACAAATGGAAGCTCACTACAGATATTAGGTACTCCCTCTTTGCAACACTCTCAGGAACGTTATTATTATTATTATTGTTGTTGTTGTTGTTGTTATTATTATTATTATATTTCAGCTGTTACTGAGTGTTCTGTAATGGCCAGGGACTGTATTGTGATCCACCTATGAGCATGCCTAGAAAACCACAGGCATCTAACTCTGCTACTCTGCTGTGTTTATGAACATGGGCATTGGACTGGACTCAATGACGCATGCAGTTAGAACTGCCACCACTGAAATACAAATATAAAAAGCCTGGCATCCCTGAGAAATGGCTTCTACCAATGTACAGCTTAATCAGTATGTGCCAGCAGGAGCCCTATAGTTGGTGCTTTCTAGTCCAATCTACTGCAGGTCACAGTGCAAGGTTGATGGCTGTCCCCTGGCACTTTATCCTCCCACTCATGGCGCAATGAACAGAGCCTTAGCTCTGCCTGCTGCAATGCTCTGGAGGTTGTATACTGATCCAATCCTGGGAGGTGAGGAAAGGAGAAAGACAAGGTTTCTATGCCAGCTGTTTGTCTGACACAACTTATTTCCCCAGTGGAGCAAGAGAGAAGCAGGAGTCAAACAGAAACGTGACAATGAGTCACAATTTGGTCCTTATTTTGTTGCTGAGAGATATGCAACTACACATTTCCTCTTTCTCGGAGCAGATTGTAAGGAGACAGGCTTAGCCTGGAGGCTATATGCAGCTTGTCAGTGACAAAATCAAAATTAGCTTCTGGATTTTGGTCCTTTTCTCAAGCTATTTGATAAGTATGAAAAGTTTTAAGATGTAAAACATTTCAAAAGGCAGATTTAACATGATATGTATGCTTGAAGATTAATATACATGAAACTGATAATGTGTGAGAAATAACACACAAGAGCCAGAGGGTAAAATCATAAAGACTTTATGAGTGCAATGACCAGAAGCTAACAGCAGTCTTCAGTAGGCAAAAGTTTAGCAAAGTCATACAATAGGCAGGAAGGAGTTTGATACTTCTCATGGGAATTCATGAATTGCTGCTAGAGGTGCTAGTTCTGCTGACTACAAAAGGGGCCTGGGTGAATAAATTAGATTAGATGATTCATTTTGGTGGCTAAAGTCAGGTGAAATGTTTCCTAGTCTTCAGTTATACTGTCGTTTGAATCTTGTTTTAGGAGGTTGCTGTAGAATTTATTCAAAACAAATGATTTCATAATATGAAGGGGTGTCGTCTCTCCTCCTTCTTCTGGCTTCAAATGTTGATAGGGAAGCAAACTGTATACCTTGATCCCATGAAGGGTTAAGGAAAATATGCCATTGGCATATGGCATTTTTGGTAACGATTTTTTAAAAGAGTCAGTCTGCTCTTGTTCAAAAGTACCCGGTCAAGTCAATGGCCTAATTATCCAGAGAGAAAAGTCAGAAAACCCAGGACTGCCTGTAATGAGGTAAGTCTTTGAGGGGAACAGAAGCTGCAAATTCTCACTTAAATTCCATGAAACTTGGATTCCCCTGTGCCTGTGGACTGGACACCTGGGCTGGTTATTTTGGCTTAATGGGTTCCCTCGAGGCTGGTCTGCATGTGCTCTCTTAGCCTGCAGAGGCAAGCAAGCGCGAGGTAAAATGTGTTACTTTAAGTCTTAAGTTTAAAAATTTGTGGGCGTTATTACTCACAGCTGGTATGATATCTATGCATGTTCAGTTGGTACAGAGAAACTCTAATATATCATTAGCTTATGCAGCACATTTAAAAGAAAGCTAACTAAAGATAGCAGGGAGTCTTAAAACCGGTAAAGCAGAGGTTTAAGCTAGTGCATCGTGATGCTAGCCCGTGATGAGCTAAAGTGTGTGTGCACACAGTTAACTTGTGTTTACTTATTGTGTGCAAACAGTTGGATTGTAGGTCTGAATATTTATTCAGTTTTTTTGAAACAGCCTTGTGCTCATAAGTATTTGGAACAGTTTTTTGGGGTTACTTACATAGTAAGAAATACACTTAAAGACTTAGCAGTATTTTCAAAGTATTGATGCGATTAGTTCCCACTGATTTCAAAATGAAATCTGTGCAACTAGTTAGATTCTTAGAAGTGCTTTCAGGTACCTCGAGGTACCTGAATCCTTGGAAAAAATCTAGTCTATAAATTCTCGAAGTGTTTTTTTACCGTTGTCTCCAATGAAAACACTGAGTAAGCGGCTGATTCATGCTGCTTTTATGACAAAATTGAGCCTTCAAAATCTGAGCTTCACTCTGAAAAGCAGAAACTGGTTTAGTTTAAAGCATGTTTCATAATGCAGGTCTGGCTTCAGGCCAGGATGCACTGAGGACAGAGAAACCAGAGCTGTCCTCTTTGAAACAGGTCAGCTGCTTACAGAAATGAAGAAGCTTTCCTTTTCTTCTTGACGCTAACATTGGCTGATTTCTATTCTGTTTAAGCAGATTGAACTAGTGGACAATGTTCATTTTACCAGCTTAAATGATCTTTAAAGCAGCAGAGGGTGGATTGTTTTAAACCAAAATGATTGGAAAAAAAAGATTAAATCATCAATTTTAATCATGATTTAAATCAGCAAACAAGAAACCTGGATTTCAAAACAGCAGTTTTAATTCATTTTTGCATAAGTAGTCTAGGAAAAAAGAATAGAAAAGAGAAATTGATTCCTATTGGCTGATGACAAGTGTCATGACTGATGACTGAATATAGTCTTTTTTTCTAAAATTGTGCCTTTTACTCCTAGGGAGGAAAATATCCTAAATGTGTATCTATTAAGCTAGTCTATAGTTCAGCAACCATTTATCCAGATTCTTAATCTTYGCATATTTTTTTTATGATAGAAAATGGTAAATGGTGCATTTCTCTTTTACTAGATAATGATTTTATTTTTACTTGTGATTTCTGTCAAGCTTCATTAGGATGGAAATTGGAATTCAATTAAAATGGTACATAACCAGCATTTTAAATTTGTTTATTTGTGTACTATAAATTTACGGGATATATAGCAAAAATTCATTTAGAATAGAGCATGTTTTGATAAGCTAAGTGATTTATTAAACAAATATAGTACTATTTGTAGTTTAGTTTCTGGCCACTGCATCCTACAAGAATATACAACTGATAGAGCTCATTTTCTTTCACATAATGTTTATTCAAAGATTAGAGAAAGAAAACTTATTTTCTTTTTTTTTAATCCCTAATTACTTTTTGACATAGAATAAGATAGCAATTGAGTTCAAGTAGTAGAATTAATTGAAATGAAGAAAATATTTTCTGTGTTTGCAAAGAGGTTATATTGTCAAAAACTGGCTAGCTTAATTTGGCTCCATCTGCCTAGCAAGTGATTTCCAATTGCTTAGTGATTTATTTATCTTTCTTCATAACTTTAATGGCTTGATCATAGATTTTTGTTTAAATAAAAGTGATTTTAATAGATGGTACTATAAAAAACAGTCCTTAGCACAAATTTTCTTAATTTCATATTTAATTTTAAAAAGATGTGTTTGTAAAAGCATTTGAAGAAAACCTCAGCTTGTGATTCAAAAAGCAGCAACAATTTTACTCCCTGACATCCCCCAGTGCAGCATCATTTGATGGGGGCTTATAAAGGAGAAATGTTGAAGATTACTATAAAAATGTCTTTAGTAGTTGGAGTGTATAGATGGCTGTAAAACAGCACCAATGATTACATATCTAAAAGACTTGTACAGTGCCTTGCACTAATTTAATACCAATTCAACGGTGTGGTCAAAGAAAACTTTACAGAGGAATACAGACTTAACATTCTTCATGCTGCTTTACATTGACAGATCAGACTGATAACAGGGAACATGAAGTAGATGAGTGGATCTGAACTGTAAAGTTGTTGTATCTAAAGACTTAAAAATATGGCCAATTAGTTATATTTCTTATCCATTTGATCCCTCTGTCAAGTTCTCTTTGCAGCTTTAAACATTTTTATTAGAAATTATGATTATTTCATATTTTGATCTTAGCCCAGTGTCTTTATATAGATCTTAGTTTGATGCATTGAGACATGACCATTCAGACTTTAGATCCCTGAATGGGAGTATATTTAAGCAGTGTGTGGTCAAAAGGGTCAAAAGATTTAGAGTCTAGGTTTCTTGCTGATATTTACCTATAGCAGAGCTGATTTATTCATGTAAGTTTGTTAGGGGAATTACAAAGCACATACTTGGCTGCCAAATATTTGACTAGCAATAGAGATAGCAGTACCAATAGTTAGCACCAGATACACCAAATGACACTGCCAATGTGTCTTGCCCTTTTTTCATACTCTCTGATGAATTTTTTTCTCTATAGTACAGTTTTCCCTTTTCCCCTTCTCCTGTCCTCCCTCTTTCAAGATCTAAGATAATACTGCAGTTCAATAGGCAGATTATATAGCTCTAGTCCCTTCCCTAAAAGCAAAATATAATCAGAAGAACATAGTGAAACACACAGTAAGCAATTGCATTGCTCTTCAGACTCATTAGATTTGAGGGAAAGAGATGAGCTAATGTAAGGGCTCATATAAGATAGAGGAGGCTAAATAAAACAGCTGTAAAAGAAGATACTGATTTTTTTTTTCACCCCAAACTGTTTCATATGCTAAAACCCAGCTATGTGACAATTTCAGTCAAATTTCAGTTCAGTTGCTTGAAATTATGTTCAGTGCTGGGTTTTGCCCTTAGAAATCAGGATGAAAGAGTCTTGGTTTACAGTCTTGAATAAGCTTCACTTCAGTCCTGTGGCCCATTTGGGCTTTTTATAGAATCAGCTCTACAGTGCAGTATGAATTTGTTTCTGACCTGAAAGTTTTACTTAGTGCCATATGAAGGCATTTTCCATAAGAAAGGAAAATGCAAAATGCAAGGCAGAGAAAAAATTTCTCATTGGAGCAGTCTCCTCTTTCTGTCTTCAAAGATGGTTTTAAAAAATCCTTTACAAATATGTAATGAGTAAAGACTTGCTACTCCCTGTATGTGCTTATGTTTTCACAACTTCAAAAGTATGTCTGTACCTTTGCCTGGAGTCAAATTGTCAAAGGCACAATGAATCTAAGCCTTTGTAGGCTCCTTTGGTATGTAAATGTGCTCAATTTTTTTTTCTATATTCCATTATGTAGACTTAAGTTGTGGTTCTCTATGCATGTCAGGAAGACTAAATCTTGTTTCAATCTTTGCTAAGAAGTTATTCACAATTGACACAATTACCATGAATATAGTTTTCTGGTAACTATTTTACTGCTTTTAGAGACATAATTTAATATACCTAGTCAAATGTTAAGGTCTTCATTTTGCTAGGACCTTTTCCTCCTGTAATAGGAGGACCTTAGTTTTGGCTTCAGATCCAGCAGCGTAACTCCTACTGAAGTCAACTGAAGAGGTACATGAGCGTATCCAACACAGGATAGAACTTAGCAGCCCAAAGAGGCAAYGTTACACATGTGTGATACAATTTAGGCTACGTACTTTTCATAGCTACCTGAATTTTTAAACCGTGACCATATGGTGAAATTAGCATAATTTCAATTGCATTTCTTTTTTAAGGGAAACCTTCAATTCCTCTTCTTCCTAGAGATTTTTATTGCACCATAATTCATGATAAGGGTAAAAACTGTGAGTATTCCACAAGGAGATATACAAAGTTAGATTCACCCCTTTAGACATACCACTAACTTCACATAACAGTAATCATAGCAAAAAAAAAAAAAAAAAAAAAAGTAGCTTAACAGGACTCAACAAGATTTTTTAAAAAAATCTGTAAATGCATTTGATAAGGTTATCACTTTACTAAGAGGTGGAGCAACTCATAACTAAGTACAGGCATTTGTTCTGCAACTAGAGTAGCCCTGTTATCAGACTCCCAAACAGAATTAATCCATGTGAGATATGTGCTGTCAGCTTTACATTTATCCTAAAATGCACCCCTTGTTCTAGACACTGTAATGCTTTTATTGATTACATAAAAGCTACCTGAAATGCTCTGGAAAATGTAATGTGTTTTATTGTGCTGTTAGTAAACCAGATGAAGTGACAAGTTTCCAGATCACTAACAGCCAACAATTCTTCTTTCCCAGCCCGGTCTCTCTCTCCCTTCACCTTCCAAAAAATAGTGCACTAGGGTCCTCTGCATGGAGACATACCGCCATACCTATTCCTTGGCTTTTTCTGAAGTGAGAAATTAATAGATACTATAGTACACCTTTATTATATTTTGCTTGCATGTTGCTTGTAAACTAGAGTCTTCAGTGAATTGTTGTTGTTTTCTGTTAATGATTTATAAAGAACTCATATAAGAAAGATTAGGAGGGAAACTTTGCTAGATGGGTGTTATTCTGGGATGGAGGTACCTTATTAACTTTGAAAATCATGTAGAAACTGCTACAAATATGTAGGCACACAGTTTCAAGAAATCCTTTTTGCTTTGCAAGGGCAGCTACAAATATTGATGAGGCTTGAGCACATACTTAAAATTAAATGTGAATTAAATGTGTATATGCATATACCAGTGGAGCTGGGGAGAGTGAGCAATTTTGCCTGAGTTAATGAATTAAGATAATTTCAACTCTACAGGCAAAGCAATCATATGTGTTAGGTTTTTCTTTTAAAAACTAATTAGTGGGAAGTTTCTTTTAAAACACATTTGCCATAGTTTCATTTGTCACCCAGTATAGGCTAATGCATTTCACACTGAGAAGTGCTACAGGCATTCTCAAAAAAAAAGATACAAATGACTAAGTTAGTTTTACAACACGGTTGCTATCCACTCTTCAGAGTTTCATGGTAACTGCAGAAAAACAGAAATAATGCTGCATCTACAGAGGCTGCCAGAACTATAACATGGTATTGGACCTACTTTTTAGATATTTACTGTGGTTCTGCATAGAGATTGGAACCACATTGGACTAATCACTTTATATAATAAGAAATGATCTCTACATTAGATTCTTAAGATAATTTTAACTTGTTAGGGTTCTTCAGTTTCCTTAACATTTGAGAGAATAAAAACATTGTGGTAACAATTTTAAACTTTAATAGTCTATTAAAGCAAACAGTGAACTATATAACTCTCTAGCAGTGAACACTTAAATTCTTGAGATTATTTCTAATGCATACTAGTGCATTTTAGTATTTAGTAGCTTTTATATGACGTGTTAATTTTTCTGCTTCCTCACTGGATGCTTTTGCACACGTCCTCCAAATGAGAAATAAAGTTATTACCATTTTGTTAGAGACAGCCAGATCTGGTATACTTTAGGACCCCAGGGCTTTCTCTCTGCCCGCCCACAAGAGCCATTTGTGGTGAGCTCTGAGGTCCTGGGGATCCCTCTGGTCCCAGTCTGCTAGATGGGTGTTGCAGCCCCATGTCCAGCGAGCAGGTGCTGGCACTCAGGTCTCTCATCCCATGCATCTGTCCCTCCAGCCCTTTCTTTTGCATAGGAGGAGGTATCAAAGATTAAGTTAAAACAAAAATGTGCAATGTGTGTTAAAAAAAATGGAGTGGTTATAAAAACCTGCAAAGTCTTAGCTGCTCACTGTGTTCCTCTTTATCCTCTCAGTTCAGGTCTTTTAACATGAGCAATTCCAAAGATGTGCATTTTATTTTAGCATATTTTTTATTTAAGTGAATATTATTAAAACACGAGATACGATGTTAATACAGTTTCAGATAGAATACATGGTATATTCTGCAGATATAGAGATGGTGGTGTTAAAGACTTCATGATGAATTGCGCCCTATCTTAAAGTCTGAAATTTTGAAGAATGTTATTTTAAAAGCTTCAGCAAGAATTTTTTTCAAAGTATAATTTATAATGGTTGCCTGGATAGTTTCTGCAGTAAACTATTTTTTTTCAGCTATCCCTAAAGAATATACAAGTGAAACCTTCCCACAGATTCAGTAGTTCAAGTTAGTGTCAATGAAACTTCAGTTAATGTGTTCATGCTTTTACAGGATACATGCTCTGCACTCATATTCTTGAATATAYTGCTCCACCTTTTGCTCTGTATAAGTCCTATTTTTATTCTATTCTTGGCATTTATTTCCTGTAAACCCTTTTACATCTGTGGACTCATCAAATAGGTCAAGTCAATACATTTGAAATCACTGCTGTCTCCATTATTAGCACAATCTTTGTTGTCTTTAAGTTTTTGTTAGGAACAGTTTTATCCTGTCTAATTGAATAACTTTAAGTCTTCAAAAAGGTAGATACACTTATTTAGGTACTTAATGAAAGTTGCCTAAACGGAGTTTGCTAAATCTCTGAATTTTGTTTTGGAAAGGATTCCCTTGTTTTCAATGACAGTCAGGACTTTATCTATCTCTGCTTTCAATCCTTCTCTTCTTTTATGCCTTTCATTCTCTTAATTGGAAGGATCAAACTTTTCTGCTGCTTTACTAGTAGAAATATTACCTTTTATTTTCACAGTGGTTGGAGAGAATAAATTCAGTGGTTTTGAATAAAACTAGAACTACAATAGTCTCTCATCTGTTGAAAAAGACCACATGTTCTATGAGAGAGAACATATATTTTTAGGTCCTTGCTAGATCAGTAAGCTAATGTCTGAATTAAGGCTGCAGAAACATTTACCTTGTTTTGTGTTTTCAACTTATTTACATGCTATTGCAATCCCAGAATGACAGAACGATTGAGGTTGGAAGGGACTTCTGGAGATCATCTAGCCCAACCCCACTGCTCAAGCAGGGTCACCTGGAGCACGTTGCCAAGGGAAAATAAGAAAATCATAAATTATTGTACTTTTCATTGATTTTATAACCAGCATTTCATCAACACTTTTTGGACAGGAATGTGAGTTATGTGAACTGCCCAGCTCACACACTGTTAATTTTCATGGGATCACTTAAGTAAATACCATTTTCATGGCTTTCAGTCTTCCTCTCTTCCCTTCCAAATGTATCACCTGAATTTAATTTGTATGAATGTTACCTGTCCCAAATTTCTACTACATTAGTCTGCAAGTTCTTCAGCACTCTAGCTCTTTTTATCTATACTTCTTACTGCAGAAAAGTAGCACCTGACTAAAGGTGATGCTAGTTGCAGCACATATTGTGAACTGAAGGCTACTAAGATGATTAGGGGACTGGAACATCTCTCTTATGAGGAAAGACTGAGAGAGCTGGGCCTGTTTAGCCTGGAGAAGAGAAGGCTGAGAGGAGATCTTATCAACGTGTACAAGTATCTGAAGGGAGGGTGTCAAGAGGATGGAGCCAGACTCTTTTCAGTGGTGCCGAGCGACAGGATGCGAGGCAACGGGCACAAACTGAAACACGGGAAGTTCCATCTGAACATGAGGAAAAACTTTTTCACTATGAGGGTGACAGAGCACTGGAACAGGTTGCCCAGAGAGGCTGTGGAGTCTCCTTCTCTGGAGATATTCAAAACGCGCCTGGATGCAATCCTGTTCAATGTGCTGTAGGTGACCCTGCTTGAGCAGGGGKGTTGGACTAGATGATCTCCAGAGGTCCCTTCCAACCTTAGTGATTCTGTGATTCTGTGATTCTGTGAAGTGTCAGCTGGGACAGAAATGTATTGTGCATAACACAAATCCTGGCGATTTTTTTCTATGACACAGAGATCTTAGACTTTTCTTTTACTTACAGACCTCACATAACATTTTCAGCAACCGATCACAACACAGGTGATTTTTTTCTTCACCAAGAGTCAGCAATGGCAAAGGTGTGTAATGTTCTCAGCAAAAGGCATACGCTGCTCCACATGCATCAGGGAACATTTTCCCATCCGAAAAAGACAAAGACAAGACACGATGCAGATGGTATTATGAGACAAGTGATGGGTTATGATGTGTCCTCTGATCATTTCCATTTGAAGGAAAGCAGTTGTAACCTCTGAAGCCCTCAGTAGTCATTGGAATTCCCCTGCTTTTCCTTGGCATAAAGTCATTGAGGAGGGAGTTACTCCATTATTTTTCTAGTCAATCAAAGCCCAAATGAGGCCCAGCTGTTTAATGGGATGATCTTCTAAGTCTACTTCATATAGTGGTTTGCTAGGGAACATCACCCCATGAAGTGAATATCCAAGGGACTCTGTCAGATTGTAGTTGAGCAAGCCTGAGCTTTTCTGGAAGCAGAGGAAAAAAAAAGTCTAACCTTTACCTGCCCACTTGGTGAAGAGGGAAAAATTCCAACTCTCTCCCTCAAGAGATGTCTAGTGAATGTCCCTTAAAACCTAATAATAACACTCCTGCCCTAATCAACAGAAATGGTGGGATAGAGCTGTTGATCTGGACTTAGAAACAGATTTGACTGCTTGGGTGGTGTGAACCTTTCCTCACAGTCCTTAATGGTGGAAAAAGCTTAAAAGCTTTTCTCCAGAAGCCTGTCAAAACGATTGGATGCTATGAAGCATGTGAGGATAGTTCTTTAAAAACATTATTCAAAACAATTTCATTCTTGCCTCTTATGTGGCACCTGGTATAAGAATTAAATGAAGCACTATATCAAAAAAAAACGCCCCAAAGTGGTCAAAATTCTGCGTTCTGGTTAATTTTCAAATCCGCATTTCTTCCTTGCTGTGCCAATTTCTGTTACAAAAAATAGGTGATGAAGGCTCATTTAACTCATTGCCATGTTTGATCTTTTTTTTAACTTATCATGGAGTTTTGTCTTTGTAGTAGTGTTTGCTTTGTGTTTTTATTTTAACTCTAGCCACAATAGGGTTAAGTTATGAGAACTATAGTGCAATGTCTTATGGCCTACTTCCATCTTAGTATTTTACATTGTGGATATAATAAATTATTAGTTATTCAGTTATTTTATATATACTTTGTGGCTATTCTTATCTTTCACCATAATACTTTAATAGTGTTCTGAATGTATTATACTTTTGTGGGGATGAATTGTGTTACTGAGTGAAAGATAATCAGTTATGCGACCATAAGAATATAGTCAATGTAAGCTGTAAGGCTGAAATATTGACTGTAATGTGAATGTTCATCTTCAATACATAAGAAAGTATGCATTTTTTATTTATTAGCACTTATCTAATTACAGCTGAAGCTGCACTCTATTTGTATAATAGAAAAGGAAATTAATAAAGAAAGGTTAGATGATGAATAGTCCCTTGACCAGAATATAACAGGGTGCAAAATCTTGCAAAGATGTATACAGAATAACTAAGTAGGTTTTGAAAGCTTTCTTGAAAATTTAGAAAGGACTATCAACTTCTATATCTGCAGAGGACATCTCTATCTCTTTTCATTATACTGGCAAAGATATGACTTGAGACTGCTATATTAATATTAAAGAATCTTCAGAGAACTGCTTGAAAGTTTCCTGAAAACTAAGAAAGTAACAGTGTCTTTGATATTCTTAAAATCGAGATGGACGAGCTTAAAGAAATTTTATATACATGCTGAATGTGTGGGGATACAAATGGCTTGAAAAACAGGCAAAGAAGACAAACAATTGCCCTCAGAAGAAATCTGTGATTTATTCTGCATAAACATTACAGAGTGTGTGCAGAGGTGCAACGAGACAGTCATTAGAACAGGAAACCAGGGTTCAATTCTGCTCTGTGCCTAACTATCAATATGACCTTCACTCATCACTTAATCTCTCCGTCACTTCCTTTCTTTCAAAAAAAAAAACCAGTGGTAGGCCTTACATCACTATCATCATTATCTTTGTTAGGGAAAAGAGAGTGGGATGAGATCAAGACAAATGTGCATAAATGTTGTTTTCAGTCATCATGGCTGAACTTCAAATATACATATGCAACTTTGTCTTTCACCATGAGAGTCAGGGAGTCAAGCACAAAAGAACTGCTCAGCTAAGACTGATACAAAATACCAGAAACCTTGTAGGATAACTTGCAGAGGTCCCACAAGTGCCTGATCCCCGCACTAGGTGCTCAGGCCAGGAGGAAACTTTGTAGCCCCTGCTGTTCCTGTGGGCTAGGAACACTGGATCTCCTAGTATGTACATCGGCTGTTGCAAAGAACGTGAGGAGGTGTTACAGCTTGAAGATGACAGCAGAATGGCTTTGCAATAACTTTGTGCATGTCTATAGCAGATGCTAAAGAATATGTGATTTAGAATCCGTGGAAGGAAATGAGGAAACTATCATTCCAACCAGGTCAAAATTTTCCCCTGGTGTAGCTCACTTTCTGTTCCAGGCAGCAATATCAAAATAGAGGGACAGCCTTGAGATGGAGGAACAGGCCTTTTTCCTCAGAATAAAATCTTTTAAACTGTGCATTGAAATGAGACTTTAACATTGTGAATTTGAACTGATTATGCCATTAAAAAAGTGAAAAAGGTTTTCCTGTGTTCTAAAATGTATCATTTGGATTTGAGGACTGCTCTACTAAAATCTACTTAGATTCCGTTTAGTCTTCCATGACCAAATAAGATGAAACACTATTTTGCCTCAGTGTCTAACATTTTAATGCAGACACTGGAATTGAGAGAGGCTATGACCTTCAGAAAGATTCACGTTCAAAAAAATATACGTAAGTGGATGCCCCGTCTGTGAACAGGACAGCATTACATCTCAGAGGTGTTTCATTTCTGTGCTAGTGCTGATTACACATATGCATTGGGAGTGAATTAAAATTAATGGTCATTTTATAACATTCTATGCTCTGCACAAGCATGTATAGGTTTAATTTGTTTTCTAAAATTCAGAATCTTGCGTTGTTGGAATAATTTCATGAATATATCCTACAGTAGACATTATTTTTTATTTCATGTACTTTACAAACACACAGGCTTATCATTAATGCATTCTCCCTGTTTTAGGCTATATACTTAGGATCTTAATGTAAGCAGGATAAAAAGATATTTTAGAAGTAGCTTATGTAGATAGATATAAAAATAAATCATCTTCTATTTTAGATATCTTTGAATTCAAAGAAGATTTTTATCTTATCTGTCACTGAATAAGTTTAAAGGATTGTTAGCCTATTAGTAAATCTTTCAGATGAATCATTTTCAAGATTAAGATGTCATTTCTCTGAGTCACTTGACAATTAAACTATGGATCATAATCTTTTTTTCCTTTCCAAGGCCAGAGTCCTTGGAAAACATCCTACACAGTTATTATAGCTTTGATATGGATAAATACTTACGTTTTCAAGAAGGTAGAGAAAAAGCCATTGTTTACTTTTTATGATTCAGCAAGATAATACTGAAAAAAAAATAGATACAGTCACAACGTTAGGAAAATTTTATATACTAGCCCTGATGATTTTGTGCTAGTGAAAAAATATTGCTTTAAAATTTTGTCATTATTACTTTATGAGGAAACCATTAATATGGAATGTCATGACATATACTTAGAAAGAAAAAAACATTCATTTGGGGTTTGGATTTACTCTGAGAGTTGGAAAAATAAGTTAGTTGTTAGAATCTGTTCTATGAAACAGTAAAATAAATTAATCATTTGGTAATTCTGCCAACTAAAGCCAGAAAAATATCTTCTATAAAATCTAAAGGAAACCTCTCTTGTCCTATAAATCAAAAAAAAAAAGTTGTATAATACCATTACTATACACCAGCAAAGACTAAGCAAAGAAAATAACAAATGCTCAGATAATAACACTGATATCAGACAAGAAATGTATTTATTTTTAGTAATATTGCACCTCTTGGTACCTTCCATGCGTATTTCCATGTCTATCATACAACTTACATCATACTTCAAGTTAGACTTGATGTAGAAATTGGAACTCAGCTATATTTTTAAAATAAAACAAGTAACTTTTTTAATGCACCCATCAAAGTGTTATTTTTCATGCACTCATTTTTGCAACCCAAAGTTGCAACCCCTGCGAGCTGAATTTGGAATCCATAGTTTCTTCAGATGGATAGTAGCAAATAGGTATGGAACTGTACCTATTTATTAATATCTCTTACTCCAAACTACCCAGTACTTTAGTATAGAACATTCTTACTGTTACTAGGCTCAGTCTGAGACATGTGGGACACAGTGAACATTTCAGATTTCATTTTATGTGTCATGTCAGTATGTCACCTCCTGGTAAGGAATAGTTCTATGAATCTTTATAGAAAACTGCTCCATTTCTGGAGCTGAATAATGTAACCAGGTAACCATTTCTTGGCATTTATTACTGGGGTAAAATAGACACCACCCTAAATCTGTTTGGTCAGTTGAGATCTTGTTATTTTATCTCATCTGCAGAGATCTGAAGAGCTGTGCTGGAAGCATTAATCGCAGGTTAATAGTTAATCTCGTGCCTCTCATAACAGATAAAATTGGATGAGGTGGTTTTGGGGCCTGATTTCCAGGTCACGGAAGCAAGTGTCTCTAAGCCAGTCTTTAGAGTATTCATTGTGCTGTTGAGGAACCATTTTGGGTTGGTTTGTTCAGAATGTGGTGGTGTGAAAATTAGCAATACTGGAAGTCCACAAGGTTTACATGCAGGTGTAAGACAGACTATTTAAGAGTCTCACTTGCTGATAATTTACTGCAGATAAAAGTCAGATGACTACAACAATTTCTAAAATCTGTTCACAGTCTTGTTCTCCTGACAGACATCAATTTGCAGGAAGGATGCAGAGAATGCATACAATTATTGATGTGTTTTTGGTTTTCATTACATAATTTTCAAGGAATCCTAAATGTTCATGCTTTTCCTTCTTTTCAGTGTATAGATGAGATGCTATAAAAATATCTGCATAGAGAGAAAAGAAAAACAGATACTTCAGACTCTGTACCTGTACATGAATAATATGCAGTGACCTTTTTTTCGTGAAATTTGAATTGGCAAGTATTTCCCACTTTCCAAAACTTGGCCAGGGTGTAGTCCTGAATATGACAGATTAAGATGTGACTAGTTGATGGTAGCTGATTCAGGAATGACTGAAAATAGTGGAGGGCAGGGTGACTTTTTCTGCTTGTTGAAAGGTTTTGCTACTTGGAATGGATCTCCATATTCTCAAAAACATATCCCATCTTTGTCCAGAATGCTTAACACTCATTTGAAATAAAGTTCTCTTTTCAGATGTGAGCATCTGGCATCAGCTTCCTTTGAAACAAACTTTGTAAGGTAGTRTAAAGACTTCCCAGCTCTTGAGAATAGCAAAACACATTTTGCAAGACAGACATACTGTGAATATGCTACTGTACCATCTATAAAGATCAACTTCCCTCATTGGGACAGCATATCCTCTGTGCCCCAGCTTCCCATAGAGGTCACGCCTGTTTGCAGTCTATTAAGACATATAATTTTGGTCCTAGCTCCAATATCATGTTAGGCTGGAAGAAAAGAAATCAGCAAATCATCTTACAAATCATTCCTAGACACACACATTTGGGAGATAATGGTAGTTCCACCAGAGTTTCTTTCCAGAGTTTCTTTACACTGGTATGCTTGCCTGAAGTGAAGACAGAGGTAGTTTTAACCTGCCATTTATTGTAGTGACTTTCAGTATTTATTATGACTACTATTATTTTATAGACAGGGGTAGATTTGTTTTTCCAAAACAGAAAAAGTCTGTTTTTCTTCTAATCCATTATGAAGGTTTCAGGAATTTATAGCTGAGTTCCCCAAAACAAATTAATAACAAAGGGAATGCATACAGTGCTCTTGCTTCAGAAGATTTCATGCTGTTTAAAGATAAATGGCAACTATTTTCCTCCAACCTTCATTTTGACATTTTAAAAGATAAGATGTACCTCTCAGCTTATATCAACTCACAAATACGTCTGAATATCCCTTTGGCATCTCCTTCAGAAATGTCAGATTTCTAAGATGAACAGGAAGGTAAAAATTCTTTTTACTGTTTCAGAGCACCAATCGTTTCCAAAGAAGGGAAGGTATTACTGCAGATCAATAAAAAAAATTCAGGTGTGGAATTGAACAAATAATCGATTTTTCAGTGTGCTGAGAATTTAGCGTTTTGTGTTCAGAATTCAGTTAAATTCTTGTCTCAGCTACATACTGAGGAACTGGAAATGAAACATTTGATTTTTGAACAATCTTAGCATTTTTTAAAAGAAAACATAAAAGACATGCCAAACTGAAGAGTCACTTCAAATTGAAAAAACCTGAACGTTCAACTGCCAGAACATCAAAAGGTGAAGTCTGCTGCCTTTTGAAAAGGGAGCAGCTCACTGTCCCTTTGCCATACCTGGCCATTGGGCACGGTAAATGACACTTTTCTTGTTCAGTATCATCGACTCTACTACCTGCAGTTTTGATTTTATAGAAGTAATTAATCCTGTGTTGATTATTGTTAACCCTGCTGGTCTTCTGAGTTCTCAAGAAATTACTACTCAAAGTGCAGTAAGTAAAATGATCTATAAAATTTCCCAATAAAATTTGCTATCTTTTAAACCTGGTCTTTAGGACTTTCCTTACATTTCTTTCTGCAGTCATTTCAGGTGTGAATTATTGTGGAGAGTCTCACAATACCATCTCAGTCATGTAAGACTATTTCAGCAGGACTAACAACACAGAGGACCTTTGAACTACTAACTGCTAATCCCTCTGTGACTGATAAATAATCAGAATCATGTAAAAGCCCTTTGAAATATATATGCACACAGAAAACAACCACACAGAGATAGAAGGTTAAATGTCATATAGGTATAATGATCCTTATAAGCAAATTCAGAATAAAGTTAAGGCATTTTTTACACTTCTTCACAAGCTGCATGTAACAAATTTTCCTCCCCTTAATTTGAAGTAGGTTGTAATTCAACATTTTTTCTGTGCCACATATTTCAATAGTGAAATGAGATAGCAGTTTAAGAAATTATCAGCCAGTGCTCAACTAGACTATGGAATTCAAACATGTAAAGAAGAATGGATATTTGGCTCCAGATCACTGAAGTCCAGCTTTTCAAGTGATTTAGGACCCATCTAATATGGATTTTCAATGATATGTGGGCTCCTAAATCATGCAGAGACATCTGCTGATTTCCCTGAAGTCAAAGGTCAGAATTCTACCAACTGAGAGGGAGTTAACTTGTTTTACTGCTGACCATATTTTAAAACACAGTGGAAGAGAGTCTGACTGAAAATGGCTTCAACTTCCCCTCTTGGCATTCTCAGGTTGTTTCAAGACACCTGTACAAATAGGTAAAATTCCTCTTTTTCAAATATAGTTCTTTTGAAGTTCATACCCTGGCCTAGCCCACAACACTAATAGCTAATTTTATTATTTCTCCAATGGGATCCAAAGGTCCATTCCTCAAAATACAGATGCTGCCTTTTTTTTTTTTTTTCCCCAGCCGTTTGCCAATGTTTTTATTCCCCCTTCTCCCTGCAGGGGTGGTCTGTCTGGGGCAGAGAGCACTTTTCTTTTTTCTTTTTTTCCTCAGTCATACTTGTAGCAAATTTAATTTTCTGACTGTATAAGACTTTCATACTGTCTGATTCCATACTCTGAGCTTTCCTGGACAAACCATCCTTTATTGCTACTACTTGAATTTTTCCTTCTTGATCAAGAAGGCCCCCTTGGGGATGAAGCCCAGACTGCCCTTATGTGATTCAGACTCCTAGCACACAACAATGGTCCAAATTCAACATCTGAATTTACTTGACAAGAAGCTAACTACATATGCCAGCTTGTTATATGACATACCCCCATTCTCTTATATTCACCAAAATATCTTTAAAGGGATCTCTGTAGCTCTCCTCAGAAGAAAACAAAATCAGAGACATGGGTTCAAAAAATTGTGGCTAGATGGAAAATGTGAGTCTTGATACACTTTGAGTGAGATAAACTGCTCTGCTTCAACTGTTTAAATATTTCAGAAAGTGATTTATACTAGGTGTACAATGTATTACATAAGAACTAGCAAAATATAATATGAAACTTATTTAAAAAACATTGGAGCTTAGCTTCTGAATTTTCCATATTTCTTTTACAGAGAGACTAGCACTTCACAGCAGGTTTTGAAAAATTGTTCCATGTGGAAAAAAACCCCTCCAATACATTTTATATTTCTCCTTTTTATTATGAAAAGCATTTGCATAAAAATAGTAGATTTGTTTCTTAAAAGTTCATTTTCTCTTGCTGCTCCCTCTCATACAAAAGCATCATAATCCTCACAATAGATTGATGTGGAAATGGTTGTAATACCACAAAGGAAGAATTATGACTCCAAGTAGGATAAAAGCAGCAGGTTCTCCTGAATTCTTAAAGCAAAAAGATTCTGTTTCCATACAGGTGACTTTACAAATAAGGAGCAATAGAGAAGCAAAACAGAAATTAAAAAAATGTTTAAAAATAGATTTATGTTCAGTTTTTTGATCTCATCTCACAATTTGGCCTCTTACTCATAATGAACAGTAGGTACCCTATGCTAAGAACATCTTCTTTGAAGTTAGCAGGTGTACTTTAAAAATATGGCATTTACTTGATGARAATTAGGGCATCAAGAACATGAGAAGAACCAACATGTGTCAGATGACAGGCCCAGATAATGCATTATATTGTCTTCATTAGTGGCCACTGGTTGATGTTGAGAGAAAAGTATAAGTTCAAGCATAAAACAGTTATTCTCAAACTTTCCAGAATAATTGCCCAGCATTTAGGGATATGTAATAAAGGGAATTGCTGAGCCAGAAATTATGTCTTTGTGTTTAAAAATCCTGAAAGGACTTTTTTTTTCCAGGTATTTGCCCAGTCCTTATTGTAATCTGGCCATAAATCACTGGTAAATTTATCTTTTGTTCATACAGGTTTTTCTACATTAGTATTAGTTAAACAATTATTTTCTTCAGAGAAACTTTACTTCATCTTTTCCACACAGCCCACGGTAGTGTAATGTATTCTCAGAGATAGATATTACCATAATCCCTCAATGTACATCACACCTTAGAATGCAACATTAATAACTTCTATTTTTTACCTCATAGTATTATTTATTATTATTATTATTTACTGTTACTATATGAAGTATCCATTTTTTTTGAACTAGATAATGAAATGGCTTGATAGGATGTAACTTTTATTCTACAAACTTCCCATTGAAATCAATGTGATCAAAAGATTGGTGTACATAATTTCTTGGAGTATGAATCGAAAAGATTAATACAATTTACTTTTTAAAATATCACACACTCTCTATTGATCAAAAATAAAACCAATACAGATATAATAACAGAAAAGGAAATTAAAAGAGTAGACAGCACCATATGTAATTATAGCCGCCTTTTCTGAATTCAATTGTTCAGTCAATTTTCATGCACCATCCTCTCCATATTCTATAATCTCTATTCTATTTCTTTTGTCATGTAGAATTGGTTGCTGCATAATTTCAAAGCCTATTTTCCACATTTCATAAAGAATATTACATTTTTATAACTATCAGTCACCAATAAATCTGCAAATGTTCCCTCACAGACATTCCCAGTCACAGTTTTATAAGCCTTTAGTCTGCACAAAGACTACCTTTTAACTTTGAGAAGTTTGCCAATATACACGATATGTGTTGAGAGGTTTTACTATTTGCACTTTAATTACATAAACTGTAAGTACAACACTTCAGTACCCTGTGATGATTCTAAAAGTCTGTAAATTCTGATATCAGTTGTGAAACTCCTTTATGTGTTATTCCCTTTTATTTATTTTAATTTATTCCAATTGTATTTGTCCATTCACACATAGTGGGATATAATATAATACAGAAGAGAAGGAATGGCTGAATGTCAACCATCTAGAGAGAAGATTTATGTTACAGCTCTAAATAAATTAGTCTCTCTTATAATTGGCACATTTTGACTCATTGGCTTGCACGTACTCCTTCAAACCATACTCGGCACACCTACACTAGGTGCCCGCTGCTCATCTCCTGATGAGCACTAAATTGTACGTATTTGCCTACTTACAGAACCTATTTCAGGCAGTGGTGAGAGAGGAGCTTTCAAAGAGCATCCGAGTTTGCCTATGTAAGATGTCTTTCCCTATTTCCCTCTCTCTGTCAGTATTAGGCAAGAGCCTTTGCATTATCATGTGTGGCCAATAGGAAAAATGAGGCATATTAGTGAATCTAACTGCGTTCTTTATCTCCTGAAGGAGGATATCAGGATTTCAGACCCTCTGTATTCTAAGTGATTTTAAATCCACTGTAATAATTTGTTTTAAAAACTAAACTATTAGATAAGTCTAGGCTGACTCAGTGTTGTGATAGCATTTGGATGAGAGCAAAAGATTTTGCCCAGCTGGACTCTTCTTGCTCTTGTTTGAGATGTTCTGCACTCTGCCATTCATCATCCAGTGTGTGCGTCTTGTGGCCACTACTCCTGGCTCTGTAGCTTTCAGCCCAG
This sequence comes from Apteryx rowi, assembly GCF_003343035.1. NCBI lineage: Eukaryota > Metazoa > Chordata > Aves > Apterygiformes > Apterygidae > Apteryx > Apteryx rowi. The sequence goes on along the minus strand of NW_020449341.1, from coordinate 782,970 downwards.
ATAAGATGGTGTAGGCTTTCTGTGCAGGTGCGTAGGCTGGGTTCTCAGGGTCTCTCTTCTCTTTGCTCTGCTCAGCATTTTGTTCCACATCAATGTATAGGGCATAATTAAGCAAAAGGCATAATGGTAGTGAAAAGTTTACAACTCCCTATGCTTCTGGAACTGGCTATATATTTATGATGAGACAAAAGCCTTTTGGGCAAAGTCATCAGACTACTTCATATTGCCACCATTATTTTATTGCAATTATTAACTGCAATAGAAATTCTGCCTTTTCATCTACTTTTGTATAACCCAAGGGTACAGAAACCAGAGCAGAGAAAGGAAAAGAGAACTCCATAGTCAGGTATGAGTATCAGCTGAATATAGGCATGGGCACAGGTAGTATATTTTTTGGTGGAAAACATTTTCCCCTCAGGGTGAAAAGAGTGATTGCTTTGAGAGCAGCAGAGGTCTGTGGACTCAGTAAAGGTGATATGCTGGGGCTGAGAAATACAGCAGATTATGATATATCCATTGCACGATCCTTCACTGAAGGGTTCTAATCCCTTGTCCTCTTTCCCTACGGTAAACTCCTTACCATAGGCTGAGACTGCTGCCTGCCTGATCACAGCAGTGGTGAATTGATAAGGTCACCAGGTTAAAGCCCAAAGCTCAAGTCCAAGCTTAACATAGAGCGTCAATTTATACAGTCATTCTTTCTCTTTTCTGCTCCCTTAATTAGTATTTAAATATTCCAAGTGAAGTGGAATAGGTCAAACAGGAGCCATTAATGACCTGAATCCAGAATACTCTGTTTATTGGAGTGTTCTTCTGGGAAGTGGAATAGAGAAGTCAAAATCTACCTGTTCTCTCATTTAGAGCAGACTGCACTGAGATTTCTCACATCCCAACTGAATTGCCCTAGCAACAATATTATTATTTAAAAAGGAACAACCTTTTTTTTTTTCCAGCAATATGACTAGCCCTCTGCTTTTAACACACCTAGCCTCAAAAAGGCATTTCACATTAAATATTTTTCCTGACTTTTTTTTTTCCTTGGCTGCTGGCAGGATGAAGGCTGTAATACATAAAATAACTATGAAATAACATAAACACAGAAAATTACTATTTTATATTTGAATGAGTCTGCATGGTTTGGTTTATTTTGTTTTTTTTGTTTGTTTTTTTCTGAGGAAGTGGGAGGTATAGCCACTGAACTGCAAAATCAAGTGCCCATCCTTAACCATGGATTCCTATGTTTATTATGCCTTAAGAAAGCTCAGCTTACAAATACAAAGGATATTTTATCTAAGCTGTCAGCACTGCAAGCTCACCCTGAACTCCGAAAGTCTCACTGTGTTTTCCTCAGCGTTGTCACCAATCATCAAGGTTTATTTATATTTGTGAGACCTTATGGGTCATCATATTGTATCCTCAGTGACAACTCTGAAGTCAGAGGAATTGTAAGAATCTCACACAGTTTTAACTATTTGGAATTTAGCAAATCAGTCTGTTAATGTAAAGGTGATATTTATGACCTGATGGGGTAGTTCTGTGTGCATGAGAAATCGTGATGTAGAGTCAGAGGTATATATCTCTGAAGTATCTTTTTATAGAAATGTATATATAAGACTAAAACTTTTTAACTTCCCAGCCTCATTGAAAATCAATAGCAATCACAATCCAAAGTGCCAGGAGGTTCTCACAGACATTTAGTGGTGGATTAAAATTGGATGGCTGAAATTGTTAGAGCCTTCAGCTGCACCCTCCACCCCTCTGACAGATGTTGCCTCCCCCAAAGCAGGGACACATGAGCTGCTCACGATACTATTGATCCACTGCAGTGTTCATCTAAGTATACTAAAGTAAGCTGACTTGGATTTTTGGCTGGCCATAAGACAATAGAGTGAAATCTGTATTGTGAAAGGAAATTTGTGTTATATAGTTGGGAAGGATGGCTGGAGAAGTTCTGGAATCTGATTTTAACCTGTTGCTGAATGTAAAAATAAAACTTGCAAAAACAAAATTTGATATGCTCCATCAGGCAATTTCAAAGCAGCAAAACCTCCTGCCTCTCTAATTGCCTTGCTGGACACCAGAACCCACACTGACCACCTGTGCAAGGGCTCTGCTCAATTTTGGCACTTTGCTGAGAAAGGGGAGAATTGCTGCTTGCTGGATTGATGGAGAACGGGGGCCATGTGTAGCTGCCTTCTTTCTCTACTCTGCTAGCTGTGTAAATAGCATTATCTCAGTTTTAGGAAGGAGGTTAGCACTGGTAGGAGATGGACAGCAAAGCACATAACACCTGGGCACTGAAAATCAGGGACCAGGCAGAGTAAAGCATCGCGCTTACACCATGGGTACCGCAGTAATGCAATGGTTGTTGGAGGGGCAATCATTCTGTTGTCATTGCTTCTTTTTTTTGGAATCATGAAACTATGATGGTATTACTATATGATCCACCCCTCATGGGACTGTGTGGCATCAAACAATGTCCTCTCTCAGGAGTCTTTAAATAAACTCCTCCAGCCAGTTTTGCATATTAGTAGCCAGGGATAGAAGTGCATCTAAGAATACACAAAAATCTTATTTCCATTTTCAGTGTTTTAGGGTATCCTGTCTGGGCTCCTCTAGGCAGTTCAAAAGTTACTGTTCTGTAGATGATGCCCAATAGTCCTGTGAAGATATTTCTGGTACCATAAGGCACCTATAACAACACTAGAGACTTACTCTTTGGCACCTGAACTCTTTGGCAAGTGTCTGCACCGGGAACCTCCAGCAGTATAACAGCATGTTCCTTAGCTTGACTTGCAGATAAATTTGAGTCCATAGCTGCGCAGTCCCACTTCAGTGAGTGTAACTGTGATGATTTTATTGTATAGCATCTTGAGTTTTTCTGGGGAAAATTCACATGGCTGTGTCAATAGCCAAGAGCATGTGATAAGTAACCTTCTGTCATACGTCAGCTGTGTGGTCTCTGCAGTGTTGCTTAGATTGATAAGTTGTAGGTAACTATTTTCTTCACCAAAGTAAGCACAAATAACTCTGAGCTTGAAAAATTAGGTATGCTAAACAGGAAGGAACTACTTTTACATAGCAACTTTCCTAGCAGAATGGTAATTATCCATATGTATAAATCTGTATCTATGTACACACAGACAGTTTTAATTGGTTTTGTTACAACTGTGCAAATATCTGCCATTAGTATGTCATTGGAGAGATGTTATGATACTAATCACATTTGTCAAGATGAGACTACCTTTCTATTCTCTCCATACCTCATAAAACCTGACTGATATCCCCAAGGAAAAAAGTGCATAATGTGTCATTTATGACCTGTTACATGCACAAATTACTTCCCTTTTGTATGCATGGCAGTAGGAAAACAAAATGCTATTGATTTGGAATTTGACTTCAGGAAGCTGATCTTTATTGCTAGTTGTCACTTGGCAGATTTTTCCTCCTGAAGTGAAATATTTGATCCAAAAATTATGTTTGGAGAAATAGAAGCAATGAGTTTTTTTAAAAAAAGAAAGTATATAAATTGTGTCTTAGTAGATAGACATTATTCACAAGCAGAATAAACCTTCTATAAATAAAACTAAATTTCAAATAAGTAACAAAAAATGTGTAATATGCCAATCTTGTTCTGCTTATTTTGCTATTCAGAAAAGCAGCTTTCCAGGTCTTGAAACAAGACACTGATCGATGACAGGATGCTGGCGCAGAAATAAGCTAAAAAGGTGAAAATAAGGGAAATACACACTAATATAATGCATAACATTATAAATGAAAAATGTAGAATAATCAAGGGTCTGAATTTGAAAACCTTACAGTTTGATCAGTATGGTATGATTAGGAACCAAGGAACCTCTGATACTAATGCTATCCTTCCCAGCTCTACAGATACATATGAGATGTGTAAAGGACATTTCAGTATCATTTGAGAGAATTGTTACCACTTTCTATAGAATAAGGAACAAAATCAAGCATCTTTAGCATGAGGATTGGAAGACTTGTTATTCCATCTATTTTTTTAGGCATAAACGTTCATACGTAGTACCACGGATCTCATTCTTCCTCTATATTCATTCATTTCTTTAAGAATATCAAAGTAGTGATTCTCCAATAGAGGCTATATATATCATGTGAGGTCAAACATCTGAAAGTCTTCAACAGTCTTGTACATTAGCTCTAGACATATTTGTCATTTTCTGTGTGGAAAATGGAACTAAATCTATTCATCTTTGTGTAGTGCAGCTCCATCACTTTCCTAACCTCCATCATTGTAAAGAAATTATCAGCTTTATAGATTGTATCAGCTGTGTCAGAACACAGGTGAACTCAGGGTAAGAAGCAATAGTTTGAGCAAACCACGTATTACTTGATTCCTTGAAAGTTCAAATTTTTATGTGGTCAAGGGTCTTTGAACTCACTGGCATTCGTTAATGAGAGCTGGTATCAAATGTACTCAACCAGACCAGGAACACTTGTAACTTGTAATATCTTTGATTTTTTTTTTTAACAGTAAGCTAGAAGTAAATATCATAAACTAAGCTGGTAGAGATACTATGATTTTCTGCTGTTGTTGGCTGTGGAGTTATGAATATTTTTACTGGTTTTGTATCTTCTGGAAAACAAACACCAACCAGGATTGTTTAGATTATCACTTTCTTTTATGGGGAAGAATAATATAACTTTTCAAATGTTTTCAGGTTTCAGTTACCGTTAATTTTGGTTTTGTGCAGAATTAACTGTTCTTAATACTCCAAGAGGAAGTGGATTAAGATGTGGCAACTACTTACTTAGTTAACATACATACCCACCTTCCTTTCACCTTTCTAGTATCAAATCTATATTTTCTAGAGTTAAGTCTGCCTTGGCACTGTAACTCTTGTTTATTAGGAAATTATTTCATTAAGTGAAAAATGTTATAAACAAAGGTATTTATTTAAAAATCAGCTACAAGCTTCTTCACAAATTGTAATGATACAGGACAGATATATCATTTGTGTTTCTGTTAGATGAAATGGGATATAAACATTCTCCTTGCCATCGATTTGTCTTTGATGGCAGAATTCTAGCCAGACCACAAGTGGTGTAAATGCGTTAGCTCCATTTAAGCCAGTGGAAGTACACTTAATCACATCACCTGAGAATCTGGCCTAGAGCCCATAACAAGGCAGTCCTTCAGAGAATAATAATATTTTATGCTTTCATCAATCACTCTTCTAGGTCTGTAGCTATTCATGGCAGGCTAAAAAAATGTTATATAATAATCAAAAAGACCAGTCATGGCTATTTCACCATGTTTTCTCCCAAATTAACTTTATTAATTGTGCCCATAGTTCAGAAAAACCTCCATCTTCTGGAAAGCACAAGAGCCTGTCTTTAATATTACCATATTTTCACCTATGTTGAGCATTCTGAGTAATACAAGGATTTCAAAACAGCATTCATATTCTTGATTTTTAGGCTCCAACATTCTATTTTCTCTGCTTTGAATATTTTTCTAGGACATATGTCTACAACCACAACAATAATAGATGGTAAGAAGAGATCTGTTCCTACGACATCCATGAAAGTTGGCAAGAAATCGGTTACAGAAGACCTTGTGACGACGTTCAGCTCACCAGCAGCATGGCTTCTTGTTGTTGCTCTGATTGTTACTTGGTCAGCAGTAGCTATTGTGATGTTTGACTTGGTGGATTACAAAGCCTTTGCAGGTAAAACTCAGCATATTCTGTTTCACATCTTGTACATTAAAATTTAAAAATTTGTTAAAGAGTGTATATTATGTAAATATGCATGTACTTCACCGTTTTGGAGCCTGCCCAGTGTCTTTACTGAGTTTACCAACAGAGGAGATATTGTGAGAAATGACAGAACATATTAATTCACATTTTCCACATCTTTAAAATTTAGATCTCTGTTTTGCAGCCCATCTTCATCCTAGAAAATGCTTATGTTTGCAACAATATAAGATGCATATGAGCATGCATGGTCAGATTTCAGTTTCTATATTAAATTATTTCAAAACTAATAAAATAAATTACTAATTCACACACATTTTCTTAATTATATTATAAAATCTTTCATAGCTGTCTTGTGCTTCTGACACCTGCTTACAGACTTCCATTACAAGAAATATGCAAAAGATCATTTATAAAGATGCTAACCCTAAATTTATTTTCAAAAAACATAAGCATAGAAGACCAGATCCTTAATATTAACTGTCACAACCATGTCCTGAGTAATGCCATAATTCAGCCCAGTTTAAGACTGAACACACTGACTAAACAAGATCAAGCTCTAGGGTGTCTATTGACTGCTGAGGGCAAAGATGCAGATGAAGGCATGTGCATGTGGTGCAAGGACTGTGTGGCTGAGGAATGGAAAGAAAGGTGTGGTGTATAGAAATGGTCTCATTCTTACTTGATTTTTATGCCTTGTATTTAGCCATGATATATAACAGAAAATAAAATAAACTGCCTATCATTTTTAAGGGGGCATAGCTTTCAGCAAGCAACTGCAGAAGCAAAACTTCTGAGAGGTAAACGGGCTGGTGTAAAACATGTAAGTAAAATAGAAAACAAATGATTAGGGCCCTTTTCTTTCTTAAATAAGTAAGAACTCCAGCTCTAAATTTATCTCATCTGTCACCATAATTAACTAGGAATTGAAATTCAGACTTCAGCCTTTTAATTCAAAACAAATTGAGTCAATGTTTCACAGTTAATTTCCTGGACTTTATTAGTTTACTGATAAATCTATAGATTATTGTCTTGTTATATATCAATATTGACCCCAAGATTTACTGAAAAAGCTTTTGAGCCATAGACAGAGCTTGAAATAAACCTCCCAGTCCTGGATCAATGGGTGGTATAGGAGCTTGAATTGTAGAGAAAACATACAAGAAACCTCTTTAAAATTTTTTTGCTTCTCATCTGTGTCTGTTTTCAGAGGGAAGTCACTTGAGTCCCAAGAAAACAGAACAGTTCCTTTTGAGTGGTTCTCCCAAAGTGGGGATCACATTTTAATTTGGGCACTACCTACTTAATGCTACAAAGTAGATGTAAACCAAGAGAGAAACCACCATACTCTACTTTTAGTTTTCCTTACAAACTCTCAATCAATCATTCAATCAATCAGATTCTTAATAGTTTTTCAATGAGCAGTCAGGAACCAGGGCACTCAGACAAAACTCTTATCCTAAACTAAGCAATTCCTGGCCTAGCTGTCAGCTCATGTATGCTCACTATACTACTTAAGGTAATATTAAGCAGTGAGAATCCATATCTGTTTTGGAGACTGAAGGAATCATTCTAAGCAGATGGAAATCTGATATTCATGTTGCACTGGTTAAATGAGCTTAAATCCCAAAGGCATTAATGGAAACTGACATTTTCAGACCAGGCTGTAGAAATAAAATAATGTAAAATTCAATCTGCAGGGTAAATTCATATTTTGTGGTACTCTCTGAGAGATGACACTTTAGCATTTTGGGTTCATGAGTTCATTTCTTTTTCTTCACAAAGATATTTCTGTTCCTAAGTGATTAATTAAGACAGCATTTAAATCAGATCTCAGCAGTGAAATGTTAAAAGAAAGAACTGTTGTGCTCCTTCAGTCCCAGATTTATTAGAATGCTTTCTATATTTACATAAATATAACAATAGCTACATAGCTCTTATCACGGCCCCTGGGTTTCAACTCCTGAGTTCCTATTCAGTCTGATTTTTCCAGGTGAAACTCACTGATTTATACAAATCCTATGGAAATAGCTGAAGATTTCACATAGAACCAGTGTGCTAGCCTTATTGATACTACACTGATTTTCACCCTCTAATGGTTTGGCCCTTTGTCTCCAGTGGAACTAGTGCCATGTTTTAGTATACGAAATGGACTTGGAAACATATTTTTAAAGAGACTCCTTAAATCTAAAACCCAGGAGTATTTTCTCTTGGTTTTGACACTGCTCCTTGGAGAGCCAGAACTGCATTAAAAAAAGGTAGTGGTTATTTTCAGGACTGTAAATTTAGTTTTGCGAGCATGATTAAAATTAATTTCATAACTTTTAAATGTAAATGGAAGATGTGWAAGAAATTATATTCAATTATATATATTTTATATATATAAATCACTGCATATTCAGTGCATTTTTTCGTTAGTAACACTAACAGTCAGTGCATCCCATACCTGAAATTCCGTGAAGTTCAACTTTAGGAATTATTCATAACACACGAATAGCAGGTCGAGGGAGGTGATTCTCCCCCTCTACTCAGCCCTGGGGAGGCCCCATCTGGAGTACTGCGTCCAGTTCTGGGCTCCCCCGTACAAGAGGGATGTGGCACTACTGGAGCAAGTCCAGCAAAGGGCTACAAAGATGATTAGGGGACTGGAGCATCTCTCTTATGAGGAAAGGCTGAGAGAGCTTG